>NW_008329365.1:2003437-2015982 GCF_000622305.1 Nannospalax galili
TTATAGATCACTTTCAGGAGCTCCTAATGAACTAGAATTGACAGCTGAAGAAACAATGAGAGACCCTTCAACTTGCTCATTGAAAAGCTGAAGGAAGGTCACTCCCGTGGCCTCTCTGGCCAGGCCAGTGACCAACCCTGGTCATTACCCCATCTTAACCAGCAGAGGGCTCTCTTTGCTAATCTTCTATTTTCAAAATAACAACAAAACAACAAATTCCCTGGCTTGCTCATTTTCTTCCTCCCTCAACAGGAACCTCGTTCCAAAGCTAGGGAAATAGGGTCCTACAGGCTCCTGGGAACTTGCTCATATGAACTTACAGCAATGGTGTCAGCATGCACAAGACCCGTGCAAACTCAAGCCAACAACCTAGCATAGAGCTGGGGAAATGGGCGGCAGGCCCCAACCTTAGCCCAAGAACTACTGGGCAGCTGATTACTGCTGGGTGAAGGAGAGTTCTTTAAAGGAATGACTCTAGACAGACTGACTAGACCCCAGCGGATGAACTTGCACTGAGGGATGTCTGGGGACACTAACTTGACTCAATAGACCATAACATAAATGATAGAATGCATGAAATCTAAGTGGGGGGAAGGGGGTGATGGGAGGGTACCAATGGCAAAGGGGGTATAAAGATGATTAAGATGTTTTGTATGAAATACACAAAAATTCAATGAAAAATATATGAGAGAGAGAGAGAGAGAGAGCAGACAGGGCAGCAAAATCCTATAATCACAGCAGTTGGGAGGAGGCCGGGCAGGAGGATCAGAGTTTAAAACCAGCCTGGGGTAACTTAGTGAGACCCTGTTCAAAATTAATAACAACTGCTGGGCGTGGTGGTGCATGTCTGTAGTCCTAGCACTTGGGAGGCAGAGGCAGGCAGATCCCTGTGAGTTCAAGCCTAGCCTGCTCTACATAGTGAGTTCCAGGACAGCTGGGGCTACAAAAAGACCCTGTTTCAAAAAACCAAAAAAAAAAAAAAGAATAATAAAAAGATAAAAAGAAAAAAATTGGAAGACAAAAATGATGGCACATGCCTACAATCCCAGCACTTAGAAGGTCGAGGCAGTAGGATCAGGATTTCACGGCTACACTGGACCCTGTCTCAAAAAAACATAAAAAATAAAAACAAAACAAAATTCTGAGGGCCGGTGAGAAGGATCAGCAAGTAAAAGCAATTGCTGTCAGCCTGACGACCTGAGTTCAATCATACAGTGGAAGGAAAGAACCTATTCTCCAAGTTGTCCTCTGAACTCACAATTGCTGTGGCGCGTGCATGCACTTACATAAATTTTTTCAATGCTGAGCTCTTTTAAGAAAATAATTCTGTTTTCATCAGTAGGCTGTTTGCTTACACAGGCAGAGCAAAACACCAGTTGGACCCTAAAATAGCACAAGCAATGACTTATGACAGTAAAAAGGAACTCAAGCTAAAACCAGTAACTGGGTGGAGTAGTAGTCATGGTGAGGTCTACCTCCTGAGGCCTCTGATTCAGCAAGCTGACTCTAGGCAGGATTTTGTGTGGTTTTTTTTTAAGACAGAGTCTCACTATGCAGCCCTGGCTGGCCTATAACTTCCAATGTAGACCAGGCTGGCCTCAAACTCACAGAGGACACATTTGGGAAGTTGGTTCTCTCCTTCCACCATGTGGGTCATCAGGCAAGTTCTGTTACCCACCGAATCATCTCGCCAGACTGCATTACAGTTCCTTGAACATGGAATCAGAGCTTTCTGGGCCTGTGTATGCCAGGCAAACACAACACTACTGAGCTACATCTCCAGTCCCAGAGCCAGGGTTTCCTTCATGTTTAATAGTCCCACTACTCAAATATTAGAAGAGCTCATTATTGGGTTTTTGTTGGTGGTGTTTAGTTTTGTAGGTTGTTTTTTTATAGTTATTTACTTTTCTTTTTTTTGTGAGGCAAGGTCTCTCTGTAGCCTCAGTTGGCCCGGAACTCACTATGTAGACCAGGCTGGCTCAGTCCCACAGAGATCCTCCTACCTCTGCCTCCCTCTGGAGTACTGGAATTAAAGGCGTGTGCTACCACACTAGACAGTATTTATTTTGTGTGTGTGAGTTTGTGGATATGTGTGTGCCACAGCCACCCAGGTAGAAATCAGAGACAACTTACAATCAGTTCTCTCCTTCCACCATGTGGGTCTTAGGGACTCAAGTCCTCAAGCTTGGTAACAGGTGCCTTTCTTTACCACTGAGCCATCTAGATGGCCCTTTTTTCTTGCTTGCTTTTTTTTTTTTTTTTTTTTTTTTTTTTAGATTTTTTTGAGACAGGGTCTCGTGTAGCTCAAGCTGGCCTCAAACTCAGTGTGTAGCTGAGGCTAACCTCAAACCCTTGATTCTCTTGCCTCAACCTCTGGAGTGCTGGAACTACAGGCATGCTCAAGGCATTTCTTAGAATTCATTTTTCTTCCGTTTTTCTATTTAACAACAGATAACATTACATCCGCAGATGAGTTTAGGAGGGGTGAGATTCATGTTTGGTTTCCAGGGCACAGAAGTGAGGTATAAATATCCCCATTAATGCGGGGATGTCTTAACAAACCACGGAAAGTTGAGCCTATTCCATTTTTTTGCCACATGGGATCTTACTGGTAACATTATTCCCAAACTCATGTTCCTTGATCTTAGGCAGCTGGCATGCCCAGGGATCTGCCTAGGAGAACGGCTCTCTGTCTTAGATGAGTGACTCAGAACACAGTGCTGGGAAAAACCGTTTGAAATTTCAACTTAGCCAACCAGTCTTTAGCTGCCACCCTGCCCTTGGGCTGACCTGAGTTAGATCTCGGAATATCCAGCGAAGGAGGTCACTTTGTCCAATCTTTCCAATTACAGATGAGAAAATTCAACTTCATGATTTCCTGTGGGGACATTAGGCAAGATGACTTATAGGTTCCTTCTGGCTACAGAGCCCTGGGATTCCTGTTTCCTTGTCGGGATCATGCATTCCACTGACACCGATCAAGTTATTTTCCAAGGAAGCTAGGTTCTTCATGTTTGGGCACAAAACACAAACTCATGGGGGTCAAAAGGAAACGATAGTACCACAGTGTAGGCTGGGCAATGAACATTTATGACCTTACTAGAAAAAAAAAAAAAGACCACGTGACTGTATAACTTGATGGCTTAGAGTGGCCAAACATAGCTTCATTTTGTATCCACATTCAAGCCATGCCCAGTTACTTCAACATAACTAGTGGACTATGCTCACGAAGTCCAGTCTGCTGGAAGAGATGGACAAGAAGGCAATCACTACATAGAATTTGGGCAAGCATTCTGAAGGATAAGTGCTGTGAAGAAGCCTCAGAATTTCTGTCTTTGTTGTTGTTTGTTTGTGTTTTGAGACAGGGTCTCCCTGTAGCCCCAGCTGGCCTGGAACTCACTATGTAGACCAGGCTGGTCTTGAACTCACAGAGATCTACCTGCCTCTGCCTCCCAAGTGCTGGGATTAAAGACTTGGGTCACCATTCCTGGCTCAGAATGTCTGTTTTATGCTCCAACAGTTTGATCCCACCCCATACAATAGTGTCCAACTGAGTGGAAGAGTAAGTCTCCAGGCAAGTCTGTGCTCATTAAAAAAACAAAACAAAACAAAACAAAAAAACTAGGATATTTAAAAATCCATTCCTAAGACCAGGCATGGAAGTACACACCTGTGATCCCAGTACTTGGGAGCAGAGGCAAGAGGATCAGGAGTTCAAGGTTATCCTTGGCTACAAAGTGACTATGAGGTCAGCCTGGGCTATATGGGACCTTGTATAATGATTAATATATCAATTGTCAGGATCTAGAATCACTTTGTCTTAGTTTCTTTTTTGTTGCTGTGATAAAATACCCTAACAAAAGCATCAAAAAGCAGGGAGAAATGGTTTGTTTAACTCACAGTTCTAGGTTACAGTCCCTCATTCCAGGGAAGTCACAGTGGCAGGTGCCTGAGAGAGCTGGTCACATCACATCCATAATCAGAAACAGAGAAATGAATGCATGTGTGCTGGTGCTGAAATTGCTTTCTCTACTCTTACAGTTTGGGATCCCTAGCCTAGGGAATGATGCTACCCACAGTGGACTGGTCTTTCCACCTCAATTTAACATAATCAAGATAATTCCTCAGAAGCATGCCTACAGGTCTATCTCCCAGATGATTCTAGATACTATGGACAATAACACTAACCAATGCACACCTAGGAGATACCCTCTGGGCATATTTGTGAAGGAGCTTAAAAGTTAGGGAAATTGAGATGGGAAAGCCCATCATAAATTTAAGTGGCACCATCCCATGGGGGACTAGAGTCCCAGGTAACTGCTCCCTGATTGCAGAAGCAATGTGACCAGCTGCTTCATGCTCCTGCTACCAACTAGCATATTAATATACCTCCTCAGAGGGGTACCGTCCCTGGGTTCCAGTGACTGCCCTGTAGGATCCCATAGCTTTGAAAGGGGGGAATCCCCAGCCACTAACCTAGAAGTGGGGGCTAGGAAAACCATCCTTAGGAAACCACTTTAAAATTGAGAGCTGGAGGCTAAGCAGGAACTAACCACAGGAAAGAAGTCGGGCGGGGGAAGGGGGGGTTCTAGTTGCTTTTCTCCATTGCTGTGACAAAACACTCTGACCAATACCAACTTGGAGAAGAAAGGGTTTATTTGGTTTATATCTCCCAGGTCACAGTTCATCACTGAGGGAGCCTGAGGTAGGAACTCAGGGCAGGAGCCTGGAGGCAGGAGCTCAAGCACAGGTCATGAAGGAATGCTGCTCATGACTTGCTCATGGACCCTGCTTAACCTACTTTCTTATACAACATAGGCCCACCTGCACAGTGAGTTGGGCCCTCCCACATCACTCAATAATCAAGAAGACACCCCACAGACATGGCCACAGGCCAGTCCAATGGAAACAATTCACCACTGAGGCTCCCTCTACCCAAGGATGTCAGGTTGACAACTAAAGCAATGGAGGGGGGGGATTCAGGCAGAGCAGGTTAGGGAAGAACGCTGAAAGAGGGTTTTGGAGCTCACATGGTAAATTTTAGCACTTGGGAGGCTGAGGCAGGATTGCCACTGCTTCAAGGCCAACCTGTGCTACACAGACTTACAGGTCAGCCTGGGCTACAGAGTAAGATCCTGTCAATACAGGTGGGGAGGGGTAAAAGAAACTATTGACATGAGAGAAAGCCTTCCAGGCAAACTTATGCATATGTTTGAATTCTAAATTTTTCATAAGAATACTTTCTTTTTTTTTAAATATTTTATTATTTTTTATTTTATGTGTATGAGTGTTATGCCTACATGCAGGTAAGTGCACCCATGTCGTGCAATGCTTGAAGAGGACAGAAGAGGCTGTCAGATCCTCTAGAACTGGAGTTACGAACAGTTGTTAGTTGCCACGTGGGTGCTTGGATTCGAACCCGGGTCTTCTACAAGAACACTCAGTGTTCTTAACCACTGAGCCATCTCTCCAGCCCAAGAATACTTTACTTTCAATCCATAAATATTGCTCTGTATCTGCTTTTTGCTCACAAATAGAATGGACGGCTTCTCCCACTAACATATACAAAGCTACTGAGGCAGTCTTCTGGTTGAGGTTTCCCCATGCTGGAGATAGAATCCACACTAAGCAAGAGCTCTGTCACTGAGCTATATACCCGAGCCCTACCTGGAGTCATTAAGGTCCACATTCTATACCATTCTTGGATATACCATCATTGGTTCAATCCAATAAGCACTCCCATAATCCCATGTCAAATGGAGTTTGTTTTTGAGACAGGCTCCTGCTATGAATCACAGGCTTCTATACATTATATAGTCCAGGCTGCCCTTGGCAATTCTCCTGCCTCTGTCTCCCAAAGGATAGGACTGCAAGTGTGCAGCACCACAGCCAGTATCAAATATTTTGTTTGGATAGTTTTTGGTTTCTAAAGAAAACCTAGTATATAATGGTATAAGATCACTCCAGAAAACATATCTTAAGTCACATTCCTGATTATTCTCTGAAAATAAATTTGTGAGCCAGTAAAATGGCTTAGTGGGTAAAGGTACCTGCCACCAAGAGTAATGACCTAAGTTCCATCCCAGGGACCCATAAGTGGAGGGAGAGAATGGACTCCCACAAGTAGTCCTCTGACTTCCATATGCCCATCATGGCATTTATACACACACACAGTCACACACACACACACACACACACACACACACACACACACAAATCAATCAATCAATGTAAAAAAAAGTTTATATTGTGGGGACTGGAGAGATAGCTCAGTGGTTAAGAGCACTGGCTGCTCTTGCAGAGGAATTAAGTTCAGTTCCTAGCCCCCACATCACCACTAACAACCGTCTTTAACTCCAGTTCTGGGAAGCTGACACAGTCTTTTTACCTCCAGAGGCATTGTATACACATGGTGCACATAAATGCATTCAGACAAAACACTTTAAAAAGCATATTGTCTGCTGAGCATAGTGGTCGAACACCTTTAATTCCAGCATTCATCCCAACACTTGGGAAGCAGACGTAGGCAGATTGCTCTAAGATTGAAGTCAACCTGGTCTACATAGGGAGGTCAGCTGGGGCTACAGGAAGACCCTGTCTCAAAAAAAAAAGGCAGGGCTTTTGGACTCAGCCGCAGACATACTGCTTTCTGTAAATCTGCCTGCTTTTCTGAATTCTCCAGAAAAATATATTCTCTCCTTTCCTTCTGTATTTTATTATTTTTATTTTACATGTATGAGTGTATTGCATGCATGTATGCAAGTGTACCTGTGCTGTGCAATGCCCAAGGAAGAGGGTGTCAGATTCCCCTGGAACTGGAGGAACAGATAGTTGTTAGCTGCCATGTGGGTGCTGGGAATCGAACCCAGGTTCTCTGCAAGAGCAGCCAGTGCTCCTAACCGCTGAGCCATCTCTCCAGCCCCTTCATATCCATTTTTCTCTAATGCTTTGAGCTGCCCCAGCACCTTGTATTTCTTATTTTTGCTCTGAAGCTTCCTTCTTCCCACCATGTGGCTGCCAGTCCACCATGTGTCTGACCTCTGTGCAGGCTCTAAACTTGCATGCTTCATGGCTTTTTTTTCCTTCTCCTTGCCATAATCCTCCTCAAGGCAGCTTCTGAGATTTGCAGCTGCCTGCCCTGAGGATTTTTCTTTAAATTCTAATAAAATTGTCCTAAAACTTAAAAAAAGAAAGAAAGAAAGGCAGGAAGGAGGAAGAAAAGAAGGAAACAAAGGCCAAACTCAAGAATGGCCACAATTGTGTCTGAGTGATGATATTTCTGCCTCAATTTACATAAAACAAATGTAATATGGGTTTTGTTGTTGTTGTTCTTGCTTTTTTGTTTTTAATTTTTTATTTTATATTTGTATTTTATGTGTATAAGTGTTTTGCCTGCATGTAAGTGCAGTATGTGCATGCAATACCCGTAGAGGCCAGAAGAGGGCATCAGATCCCCTTGGAACTGGAGTTACAGATGGTTCTTAGCTGTCATGTGGGTGCTGGGAACCAAAGCCAGGTCCTCTGCAAGAGCAGCAAGTGCTCTTAACTGACATCTTTCTAGTCCCTGTTTGTTTTGTTTGTTGATTATGGGGTAAGACTGGTCTCCAACTGGCAATGTTGCAGAAGCTGGCCTTTAACTGATCCTCCTGTATCCACCTCCAGAGTTCTGGGATTACTAGCATGTACTAAAAGTAATGTTACTTTTTCTGTTTCTTTGCTTGCTTGCTCCAGGATCTCATTTTGTAGCCCAGGCTGGCCTCAAATTTATCATCCCCCTGCCTCAGTCTTCCAAACACTGGCATTACAGGTGGGTACCACTATGACCAGCTAGTAAATGCACACTTTGATATATGAGTCACACACTTTTTCTAGTTTGCCATTGTCCTCATATGTGAGTGGGTTACTCATTTACTAATACAAATAAATCTACACCAGGCCCTTTCAGAAATCATTAGAGATGGCTCAAAAAGACCAAAAAAAAGGGGGGGGTCATTAGAAATGGGCTCAAATTCAACTTTATTTTTATTGTATTTTTTTGTCTTTGAGACTGGGTCTCCCTGTAGCCCCAGCTGGCCTAGAATTCTCTATAGAGACTACAGAGATCCACCTGCCTCTGCCTTCCCAGTGCTGGGATTAAAGGTGTGTGCCACCCTACCCAGCTTTCTTGCTTTTTTCTTTAAACTGCTTTTATTTTAGTAAAAATATACATAAAATTTACCATTTTAACCATTCTTTCACTATATTAATTCTGTCTACTAAATGCTGATTCCTAACGTCAGGCATATTGGGGCATAACTTTAATTCCAGCACTCGGGAAGCGAAGGAAGATCACCTTCAGTTCAGCCTGGACTACCGTTCTAATTACTTTCTATTGCTGTGATGAAAACACTGACCAAAACCAACTTGGGGAGGGAGGAAAGGGTTTATTTGACTTACATCTCACCGTCCATCATCAAGGGAAGCCAAGGCAGGAACTCAGGGCAGGAACCTGGAGCACAGACCATGGAGGAACGATGCTTACAGACTTGCTCCTTTGGTCTGTGCTCAGCCTGCTTTCTTATTCTACACAAGGCCATATGCCCAGGGGTGGCGTCACCCACAGTGGGCTGGTCCCTCCCCATCACTGAACAGTCAAGAAAATGCCTCAGAGACATGGCCATAGGACAATCCAGTGAGGAAATTCCTCAACTGAGGTTCCTTCTACCCAAGTGCGTCAAGTTAACCAATGAAGCTGTCCGGTACAACTACAGAGTAAGACCCTGTCTGAAAATATCAAATAACTAAGCCAGGTGTGGGCTGGAGAGATGCTCAGCAGTTAAGAGCACTGGCTGCTCTTGCAGAGGACCTGGGTTCAGTTCCCAGCAACCACATGGCAGGCTAAAAACCACTCATATTTCCAGTTCCAGGGGATCCAACGCCCTCTTCTGACCTCCACATGGGGGCATTTACATACTTGCAGGTAAAACACTCATAACATGAAATAAAAATAAATAACTAAAAAAAAGAAAAGAAAAGCCAAGTGTAATAGCCCACACCTGTGATCTAAGCACTCAGGTGGCTGAAGCAAGAGGACCAGACGTCCAAGGCTAGCAAAGTGAATTCTAGATTAGCCAAAGTTACATAGCAAGAACTGTCTCAAAAAAACAATAATAATAATAAAAACCAAACAACAGCAAAATTTTGTTGTTCTTAAAGGTAATAACAGTAAGGGCTGGAGAGATGACTCAGCAGTTAAGAAAACTGTTCTTACAGAAGACCCGGGTTCAAATCCCAGTACCCACATGGCTTAACACACTGGAATCCATATACCCAGTTCCAGGGGATCTGACAATGTCCTCTTCTGACCTCTGAGGGCACTGCACTACATGGGTGCACTTACATACATGTAGCCATAACACACATAAAATAAAATATGAAAAAAAATTTTAAGGGTAATAACAGTAATAATTTTTTTAAAAAAGGCTAAGGCAGGTGGATCACCATAAGTTTGAGATCAGCCTAGGATACACAGTGTAATGATGTCAAAAAACCAGAGAGAGACAGGCAGACAGAGACAGAGAGACAGACAGTTAATAGTTGGGCATGGTGATGAGGCCCATAATCCCAGCACTTGGGAGATATGGATAGAAGGGTCAGTTCAAGGTTTCTCTACGCTACATGAGACAATCTCACAAAAGAAAGAAAAGAGATAGAGAAAGTAGATTTATAAGATTAGCATAGTAATGGCTGTGGTTACTGTAAGCAAAAAAATAAGAACAAAACAGCTCCATTATTTATATTATTTATAAATATATAATTATTGTTATTTCTTGTACACCAGGTATTGTGCTAAGTACTACACAAACATTCCATTGGAGTTGGGGGTGGGGGGAGGAGGAATAAGATAAGGTCTCACATAGTCCTGGATGCCCTCAAATTGGCTATGTGGCCAAGGATGAGCAAAAACTGATCCTACTGCCCCCACCTCTTTGGTGCCAGGATTCTAGGTATTTGCTACCACACTCAGTCTCCACTGGATAGTTTCAATAACCTTATGAAAACACTAAGCATCTTTATTATATGAACAAAGGAAGAAAGTTTAAAGGCAAAACAGTTGTATTAAGTTAGTTGATGGAGGGAGAGATCAGGAATTTAAGGTCATCCTCAGCTACAAAGTAAGTTTGAAGCCAGTCTGAGCTACATGAGACCCTGTCTCAAAAAAAGGTAGGGCAGGGGCTGGAGAGATGGCTCAGAAGTTAAGAACACTGGTTGTTCTTGAAGAAGACCGGGGTTCGAATCCCAGCACCCACAGGGCAGCTAACAACTGTCTGTAACTCCAGTCCCAGGGGATCTGACAGCCTCTTCTGACCTCCTCAGGCACTGTACAACATGGTGCACTTACTTCCATGCAGGCAATACACCCATACACATAAAATAAAAGTAGTAAATAAAACATTTAGAAAAAAAAGGTGGGGCATTAAATAAATGGGCTTAAACCTAAGCAGTCTGATTTAAGAACTTGAAGTCAAACAATTAATGTGTGAATATGTGAAATTCTTTTAGATAGAACATGAATAATCCTTAATTTTCTAGTACAATTTGTGCATTTATTTGTTTTAAAAATATTTTTAAATATTTTATTTTATTTTTATGTGTATGGGTGTATTGCCTGCATGTGTGTAAGTGTACCCATGTCGTGCAATGCCCATGGAGGTCTGAAGGTGTCAGATCTCCTGGAACTGGAGTTACGGATGGTTGTTAGCCACCATGCGGGTGCTGGGAATCCAACCTGGGTCCTCTGCAAGAGCAGCCAGTGCACTTAACCACTGAGCCACCTCTGCAGCCCCAGATTTATTATTTTTAATTATGTGTATATGTGGGAATACATGCACATGTGAGTGCAGGTGTTCAAGGAGGCCAAAAGAGGGTGTTGTATTCCCTGGAGCTGGAATTATAGGTAGTATGAGCTACCTGGATCCTCTGCAAGAACAGCAAGTGCTTCTAACCACTGAGCCATCTCTCCTGTCCATTTATTTTTATTATGGTTAAATATACATAACATAAATATTTACCATTTTAACCTTTTTTAAGAGTCTAGCTCACCAGGCATGGTGGCACACATCTTTAGTCCCAGCACTCAGGAGGCAGAGGTGGGCATATCTCTGTGAGTCGAGACCAGCCTAGTCTACATAGCCAGTTACAATCTAGCTGGGGCTACGAGTTGACCCTATGTCAAAAAGAAAAAGAGTCCAGCTCTGTGGCATTAAATATTCACATTACTGTGCAGCCCTCACCAATGTATCATTTTTTTCTGACTTTTCTTAGGGTACATTATGCACTTAAAACTTTTTCTAATTAAAAAATTGATTTTTATGTCAACAAATTTATCATTATTTCATCTTATGAATTGTATGTTTTCTGTCATACTTAGAAAGACCTTCCCCACTCTCAGATTAAATTTTTTTTAATTTTCTCCAGGGGGGCGCTGGAGAGAAGGCTCAGTAGTTAAGAGCACTGGCTTACTGGGGTTCAGTTCCCAGCACCCACATAGTAGGTAACAACCATACTTAACTCCAGTTCCAGGGGCTCCCACACCTCTGTGGGAACTAGACACATATATGGTACACTTACACACATTCAGGCAAAATACTCAGATACATAAAATAAAAAATAAAATGAAACCTTTAAAAAGATATTTCCAGCCAGGTATGGTGGCGCATGCCTTCAATCCCAGCACTTGGGAGGCAGAAGCAGACAGATTTCTGTGAGTTTGAGGCCAGCCTGGTCTACATACTGAGTTCCAGGCCTGCTGGGGCTACAGGAAGACCCTGTCTCAAAAAGACAAAAAAACAGATTTTTTTTTTCCTTAGGGAACTGAGGAAATGACTCAGTTGTCCATAAAGCGTGAAGATCTGTCTAATCCCCAGAACCCACATAAAAATCCAGTCAAGGTCAGACTCTAGGGATGGACACAAGCAGATTCCTCTAGTTCATTGGCGAGCCAGCCTAACCAAAATGATGAGCTCCAGGTTCAGCAAGAGACAAAACAGAGTTCGATGGAGGAAAGACACCCAACATCAACCTCTGGTCTCCACATACACACACGTGCATGCACATATATTAACAAATACACACAACACAGCACACACAATTTTTAAAAAGGTATCTCATATTTCTTCAGGTATATTTATGATTTCATTTTTTCTACTCCATTCTTTTTTCAAATTTTAAACTTATTATTAGTGTGTTATGATGGGGCATGAAACATGTCATGATGCATGTGTGGAAGTCAGAGGACCACTTTGTGGAGTAATTTGCTCCTTCCACTTTAACGTGGGTTTTAGGCTGTAACTCGGGTTGCCAGGTTTGCTCAGCAAACGCCATTTCCTGCTGAGCCATTTTGCCAGTGCTCTACTCCTCTGTTTTCGAATTCTTCAGGAATTTATTCCAGTGAAAAACTGGAGGTAAAGGTCCCACCTTATTGTTGTTATCTGTGGAGCTGCACATCAAACCTGGGGCCTTGTGCATACCATGTAATTATTCTACCACCGAGTTACATATTTCTC
>NW_008329365.1:2016009-2016820 GCF_000622305.1 Nannospalax galili
TATGAAAGAGGGTCTTACATAGCCTAGGCTGGCCTCAACCTCACTATAAAGCTGAGGACAATTTTGAATTCCTGATCCTCTTGACTCTGCCTTCCAAGTGCTGAGATCACAGGTAAGCACCACCACGTCTTATTTCTTTATTCCAGAAAGAATTATAACAGAAAAACGAAGCTGGGTGTGGTGACACACACCTTTAATCCCAGCCCTCAAGAGGCAGAGGCACACAGATCTCTAGTTCAAGACTAGCCCACCAGCCTGGGCTATGTGATAAGACCTTGTCAAAAAAAAAAAAAAACCCAAAAAACAGAAAAAAAGCCAGACAAATACATTTTAAATCAATATGGGGAAAAGGAGCTGGGAAAATTCAGGGAAGTGAGGAAAAACAGAGGAAAGGAACTTAACCAGAAATGAAATCTTGAAACCATACCCACTTACAGCCATGAAAATAATGTGATCCTGGGTATATCAGAGGCTGAAGGAAAAATGAAAGAAAGTAGGCGAGTGGGAGGGAGGAAGGGAGCCACAAGCCATGAAAATAAGGAAAGAAGGCACTGAGGATGTGGTTCCGTGGTAAAGCATGTGTCTAGCCTGCACCAGGCTCTGGGGCCTATCCCTAACTCCCAAGGGACAAATACAGTAGGATGATCAGAGTGAAGTATGAGAAATCCATGTAAAGGCATGGCTTAGTGAGGGTGAGGGTTGAATATTCCTATCCAAATTTACAGATCCCTTTTCATCCATTCAGGTCACCTTTGGAGACTCCTAACCTGGAATGAGAATTCTACATCTCCCCACCACCCTCACCCCCACC
>NW_008329365.1:2016866-2024875 GCF_000622305.1 Nannospalax galili
AGAATAGCGATAGCGCAAGTGACCTGTTCCAGCTTTGGAGTCTAATTTTTTTTCTCAATCATCCTAATAATATATCGGACTGCCCTGTCTGCCTTCACAGAATGCAGAGATCTGTGATGAATTTCATCGGACACACAGTCATGGGTTGCTGATCACAGGGACACCTGACCAATGTGTTGTTAAGAAATTTGTTATTGTGTGAACACCACAGAGCGCACTGCAGATGGTTAGGCAGGCTGCACATGTAAAACTTCACAACAGAGCCTGCTGCTCCTAACCTGTGACATGAACAGTATGTCCTAGATTGGATACTATAAGTGACTATAACAATAATATCTATGTATCCAAACATATCTAAACCTAGAAAAGTAAAAAAAACACAAAACTATAAAATAGCTTATACAGTATCTAAAACACCCTATAGAGTAAAAACACAGTAGGAAAAAAATAATAAAGTGGAAGTTGGTTGTGCTAGTATGTGTTTGTCATCCCAGCACTTGAGAGGCAGAGGCAAGAGAGGAGGCAGGAGGACCATGTTTAAGATCATACTCGACTACATAGTGAGTCTGAGACTGGCTGTCACAAAAGCAAACAAAAACAGATATAAAAGGATACATCTGTATAGAACTCTTAACCACAAACAGAGCATGCAGGGCTGAGGGTTGCTCTGGTAAAATCAGTGACTCACTGGGATCCAGTACGAAGCTGTGCAGGGCTATGGACTTAACACACTGGACAGCTGGGAGAAACTACATTTATTTTAAACAATTTCTTTCTTAAGTCTTAAGTTCATTTCTATAACATATTAACGGTTTGTTTGTATTTATAGTTGAAGATTTTTTAATTTTTATTTATTTTTATTTTTTTGGTCTTTTCAAGTCAGGGTCTCCCTGTTGCCCCAGCTGGCCTGGAACTAGCTATGCAAGACCAGGCTGGCCTTGAACTCCCAGAGATCCACCTAACTCTGCCTCCCAAGTGCTAGGATTAAAGGTGTGTGCCACCATGCCCTAGACGAAGATTTATTTTTATTATTTTAAAAATTATGTGTACGTGCATGTGAGGGTAAGGAAGCCAGAGGCTTTGGATCTCTCTGGAGCTAGAGTTACAGGTGGTTTTAAGCTACTTGACCGGTGCTGGGAACCAAACTCAGGTCTTCCACAAGAGCAGTAAGCCCTTTTAACCACTGAGCCATTTCTCTAGTCCTAAGGTTTTTACTTTATAAATTAAAAAAAAAATTTTTTTTTATTTTTCCTGTGTTGCCCAGACTGTCCTTAAACTTACTCTGTAGCCAAGGATGACTTTGAATTCTACCTCCCAAGTGTGTGTAAAACAGGCATGTGCCATTATGGATTTTTTTTTTCTCTTTAACTCCTATAATAGCATTTAGCTTAAAAACACATTGTATACTTTTTAAAAAATATTTTATCTACTTAATCTGTAAGTTCATTTTTGTTGGTTGATTGGTTTATTTTTTTGGTTTTGTTTTCATTTTGGATAGGATCACATATAGCCTAGTCTGGCCTCCCTCTTGCTATGCAGTTGAGGATGACCTTGAATTATGATCCTCCTGGCTCTCCCTCCTGAGTGCTAGGATTACAGGCACCACACAGGGTTTATGTGGTAGCGGGGATTGAACCCAGGACCTTGTGCTAGGCAAGCACCCTACCAACAGAATTACAACACCCCCCCCAGCTCTTTATTTTATATTTCTATTTTTACTTCTTTACTTTTAAATTTATTTTTTTGTTAAAAACTAAGTTCCAAACACACACATTAGCCTACACAGGATCAAGTTCATTAACATCAGAACCAGGTGCAGTGGTGTAACATCCCAGGTGTGTACTTGGGAGGTTGAGGAAGGAGACTTGCTTTAAGTTCTAGGCCAGCCTGGGCTACACAGTGAATTCAAGGCCAGCCTAAGCTACATAACAAACCTCTGTCTCAAAGGAACACAAAATAGGGCTGAGAATGAGATGGTTTGGCACTGGGTATGATCCTGGCACTGAGAAAAATCATCAATTGGACATTGTTTGCCTCTACATCTTTAGGAGCTGTGACATGTATATAACTGTCATCTCTTGAGGACAGTGCCTTTGTCTTCTGAAGGACCAACTTGAGGCTCTTTTACAGTTAACTTTACATATAGAGATAGGTAGGGATATGCCCTAAAATGACAATTAAAAGTATACTGGGGTGGGTTTGGGTTTTTTTGGGGGGGGGTGTTTTTTAGGGGTTTTTTTGTTTTGTTTGTTTGTTTTTTTTTTAATTTTTTTATTTTTTTTAGCCAGGGTTTTATTATGTAGCCCCTGGCTGGCCTGAAACTCACATGTAGACCAGGCTGGCCTGGAACTCTCAAGAGATCTGCTTGGATCTGCCTCCTGATGGTGTATGCCACCATCCTGGCTAATAAAAAGTATATTGTAATACTAGTAAGTTCTTTATTATTATCAAGTGTTATACATTGTACATAATTGTATGGTTGTACTTGGCCTGGTCATACCAGCAACACCACAAACACATTAATAATGCACAGTGTTATTATATTGGGACATCTATGCATCAATATGCAGTAATTTTTCAGTTCTATTGTTTTGTTTTGGGCCTTTTTTTTTTGAGACAGGGTGTCCCTGTAGCCCTAACTAGCCTAGACCTTGCTATATAGAACAGGCTGGCCTTGAACTCACAGAGATCTGCCTTCCTCTGTCTCCTGAGAGACACGCCCTATTTCAACTCCATTCTTATGGGTCCATTCTTAGCAATACCAATTTCCAGTAAATAGTAGGTGTGAGCTATTAGTAAAATTCTTTTGTGTGTATGCATGTGTGGTATATGCTGTGTTGTGCATGTGTATGTAAGTACGTGCGCATGCTCACATAGGTGGCAAAGGTCAATGGCTGTCTACCCTGATCACTCTCCATCTTTTTTTTTTTTAACAGGGTCTCTTACTGAACCTGAACCTGGAGCTCACCTTTTTGGCTAAACTGGCTATTGAACCCCAGGGATCTGCCTGTTTCCACAGCCCCCCAATCCACTACGAAGATCTAGGGTTACAAACATGCACTGCCAAGTCTGGCTTTTTTAAAAATATTTTATTTATTATTTTTATGTGTATGTGTGTATTGCCTGCATGTAGGTAAGTGCACCTGTGTCGTACAATGCCCGCAGAGGACAGATCCCCCGGAACTGGAGTTATAGACAGTTGTTAGCTGCCATGTGGTTCCTGGGATTCAAACCCAGGTCTTCTGAAAGAACAGCTAGTGTTCTTAACCGCTGAGCCATCTCTCCAGCCCCATTTTTTGGTATTTTTGAGACAGGGTCTCTCTATAGCCCCAGCTGGCCTGGAACATGCTATGTAGACCAGGCTAGCCTCAAACTCACTGAGCTCACCTGCCTCTGCCTCCTGAGTGCTTCAAGTCTGGCTTTTTACATGGGCGCTGGGAATCCAAACTCAGGTCCTTATGCTTGTATAGGAAGTACTACCCATCAAGCAGTACTTCCCAGACCTAGATGTTGGTAGAATTCTATTTAGTGGTTCCTGAGGCTGAGTTTAGGCCTCATATTAACTTGAAAAGTTAGGCTGTGTACAGTAGCACACACTTATAGACAAGGCTAGTCAGAAGACTGAAACTGGAGAATCTCTTGAGCACAAGAGTTTAAAGCCAACCTGGGCAAACAGCAAGATTTCATCTCTGCCATGGGGGGGTGTTAGGGGAGGGGAGATACAGACTTATTTTTTTAAAACAGCCAATAGAAGTTACCATTATTCATCAGTATCACTCGTGACCACTTGTCTGTTTGCTTGTTTGTGTGTTCGAGGTAGGATCTCATGTAACCAAGGCTAGTCTCAAATCCCTATGTAGCCAAGGCTGGCCTTGAACTCCCGATCTTCCTGGGATTACAGGTGTGCTCTATCATGCCAGGCTCAAACTTTGAATGCAATCTGCATAGCCATTTGCTATCTGCATCTTGTCTACAGTGTTCCTATCAAAGAAGGATCCAGACTAGTGACTGATTCACACTCCAGATGAAGAGCTCACTGTTTCCTGATGCTAAATAGTCCTCAACCCAAAAAGTTACTCCTTATATTAAGACATGTGTTTCCTTACGGATTGTCTACCCTGATTAGGTGGGTCCTCTGGAGGCACCACATCTGACAGTAAATCAACACAGCCTAGCTAATAGCACAAACAGGTTGTTTATGATGGGGTCATGGAGCTTAGTGGGGTGGGATAGTTTATGGGTTTGTCTGGCTTCAGGGAATGGGACAGCTAACAATTAAAAAAAATGTCACACTGGTTTAGGAACTGTTAGAGGGCTAGGGCTGGCTATCTGGCTGAAATAGACCAAGAAAAGAAACAAACAAAAAACAGGAAGGCAGGAAAGAAAAAAGGTGTGTATGTATACTTATCTCACTAATACAAAGAAAAACTAGTTTGGGGCATATATTTGAATTATTATAAACGTTTACAATCTTCACTGTAAATAAAACATAGTTGGTTCTAATTTAAAAGGTTATCACTTCTATTCGAACTGTGCCACAAATAAAATTGTTCTAAATCTTAAAGCACTAATTCAAATGAGTTTCCAGACCCAGAAATCAAGAGCACTTTGTACTCTTTGTGTCATTTTTTTAACATAATGCTCACTCAAAAACACTGGAAATTAGACAGTTTTGTTTTTTAATTCAGTTTTTTAAAAAATGGCACGACTGCCTTTATCAAGATGGATTTGGACAGAATGGCTCTTAAAATAACACCTTTTTTTGCTCTACATCCACGCCTTCTGACTTTGTTTCCCCTTTGATGGGGAAGATGTTCTTTTCCAGGACACCTACCCGTTCCCGCCCTCCCCCAAATCTACCTTTGCAAGGCAGGGGAAGGTAAGTCCTCGCCAGGCTCCCGCCCGCGCCCTTCTAGTACCTCTGGCCAGCAGCCGGTGGGCCCGCGCTCCCCGGACATCCAGGAGTGTTTTATGCTATACCCCGGCCGCTTCCCGCCTGCACACTGTCAACTGCACTTGGGTGGGGGAGAAGGAGCGGGAAATTTTTGGATCGAAAAACTCCGCCCATCCTGCTCCCACCCGCCTGCAACCAAGCCAGCTATAGCACCCCACCTCGGGCTGCCGAACTGGGTCCCATCACATGATCTAGGGTACAGTATTTTTTTTTTTTTTTAAACAAGAAAACAAGCATTCCCCCCCCCCCAAAAAAAAAAAATTCAAACTGCACGCGCGGGCCAATGGGGAAGGAGGGGAAGGTGGGCGGGGGAAGCGCGGCCGACTGGGCGGGGACCCGCGGACCTCGGGACCAAGGGATTCGTAAAACGCAGCGGGCGCACGGTTTGGGCTGCTTTTTTTTTTTCCTCCAAAACTAAGTAAAGAGCGAGAGGCTCCGCCTGCAGCTGCGGCGTCTCGGATCCACCTTAAATCTTCAGTGGACTCGGTGCAGGGGTCAGTGGGCGCAGCCAATGCCAATCAAGTTTACAACCACCAGCACAGGAGGTGGGGGGTGGGGGGAGAAAAAAAAGAGAGGAGGGGGAAAATAATCTTCAACTTCTCCCCTACACACACACACACACACACACACACACGCACGCACGCACACGCAAACACACGTATGCACGCACATGCACACGCACACAAAGGGAAGGAAGGGGCGGGGGGACAGGCTCTCCGGGCCGAGGAACATGTTTGCAAACGCTGCGGTTGAGGCTTTGCTGGCGGTGGCCGGGACGCTCGGGGACGCGGGAAGCAGCGGCCGGACTCGAGCGCCATGATGGTGGCCGCGGTTCGGAGCCCATGTCCTGAAGGGGGAGCCGCACATGATGCAATCCCCCGGCTGCGCGCCCTTTCGCCCTGCTTTTTTCCCCAACCTTCTTTTTTGAGGCGCGTCGAGGTTTCGCGCCCAAGGCAGGGATGAAGTTTTGTGATTTTTTAAAAAATTTTCCTACTTTTTGGTCCCTGCCTCTACTGTGCGTCCCCACGCATGACAAGTCTGGGACTCGGATGCAGGCCCGAGGGACTTGAGTTTACGTGGAAATAACTGCACTTTCGGTTCTGAGGGGTCGGCCTATGGCTGACCCCACCCTGTCCCAAGTCCACGCGAGTGAGATCAGGGAGGCGACCCCCCGAGGTTTCCTAGCATTCCCGTGAGCGCCCCCCCCCGCGTCGTTTACAATATTTTTTGCCATTTTGGGGGGGGGCAGGAAGGAGCGGGTGGCAGACGTAGGGTGTGGCTCAGGTGAAAGAGATGGCCAAAGAAAAAGAGAATCCAAATTCTGAAAAACGTATCGTGGATCCCAGACGAACTTCAACATAATAATAAAACCGTCTCCTTAGTCCCAAGCGCTGTAACAGCAAGCGGGTCCGCGGGCGGTGATCCTGCAAGGGCGAAATCAGAGGTCCCTGGCTTCTCGGAAAGGTCACTATGAGCGGCCAGGGCGGTGGGCGCACGGTAACCTGCAAGGCCTCCTGCCTGCCCCCTCCCACCCGTGGAAGCCCACGTCCCTCCAGTGTGCCCCATCACGGCCTCCTGAAAACCACGCTCCCCCCCACCACTACCACCAGCTGTTCCCTGCCCGCGTCTGCGGCCATGGGCAGCGGAAGATGCGGTGATGGGGGACACTTCGCAGCGCGGGATGGAGCGCAGGGGCGACCCCCGAGCTCAGCGGTGGCTCTCCACCGTCGCGCGCTCCGTGGTGGCTGTCCTTTAGCCGCCGGCGAGCTGGGAAGGCTTTCGAAATGCGCGGGGCTGCGGATCATTGGAGCCCTGGGGTAGGGGTGGGAGCGGGGTGCTGTCCCGGAGGGTCCACGAACTCGGGGAGACTGGTGCCTTCGCCCAAATCCCCCAGCGCTCAGGAGGCGGCCGGGGTGCCCCCTGGGGACGATCGAGGGTCTTCCACAGCGGCTTTCTGCGCTCCGAGGATGGGTGATGAGAGAGGGAAGTTTCTAAGAGGCCGCCCAGCCCGGGCGCGCGGGCAAAGGCGCGGCTGCTCTCTGCGGCCTGCGGGCTCCCGGGGCGCGGGAACTGCACGCCACGACCGGGGCGGTGCGGGGGCTCGCGAGTAATTGACCACAAGCGAGACTTTTTGTCCTGAGACCTCAGCCAGCCGGACCCCGCAGTTGGCACGGAGAGCGGGAGGGATCGAGGCTGCGGGACAGCTCGGGGAGACCACGGCGCAATGGCTGGGGTGGTGGGGTAGCGGGTGGCTGGCGTCGGCGGCCGCGTGCTGGCAAGGGGACGTTCGCGGTGGGCGCCGGGTCCTGGAGAAAGGACCATCTGAGCCGTGAGGTCGTGTGTGGAGCCTTGACACAAACGTGGAGAGGATGGAGGACGCCGTGCCTCAGGAGTGCGTACCTGTGAACTTGCCTGGTGCAGCGAGCATCCACTCTTTGCCGGCCCAGCATTCCTAAAACGCAGTATCTATCTCAAAATTCACTTTAAAGAGAACTTCATAAAAGGAAAATGAGACCCATGCAGCAATAAGAGAGGATATTTTTCCCTCTGTTAAAGACGATTTCCGAAGGATCCCTTTGCACTCGGAGGGTCTTTAATTTTATTTCCTTACTTCCCGACCTTCCACTCCTTCCTCCCCATTTTGAATTGCTTTTCTGACTCTTGGTCTTCCTGAAAACCTCCTTGTGTATTTAAAACAGAACCACAAAACATCTTTAGTCTTTAATTAAAATAATACCTACTTGAAGGATGTGGCCCAGCCACTAAAGGGGCCTATTTTCCCATTCAGCACAGGGAGAAAAATCAACTGCTTTATCTTTTAAAAAGAAAAAAATGTATCTTTGGGTCAAAAATACTGAAACTGGTTTCTAGTCCCTTTTGGAGGTGATGATATAAATGGTAGCATTTCAGTGAATGCTACCCAGTGAATTTAACCCAAATTTAGATTTTCACAATTTATTTGCAGAATCCTGTAACTTACTTTTACACCTTAACCACCTTTTTAAAAAGAAAATGTAACATTGTGAGACTCATTTTGATAAACCTGACCTTAAAA
>NW_008329365.1:2024984-2030741 GCF_000622305.1 Nannospalax galili
AATTTGTGTATGATCATCAGTCTCACATGACAAATGCCTGGTGTGGAATAAACACCGATTTCTTAAGGACCTGTATGTTTGGGTATTTTGGACACAATTAATAGATAGATGGCCTAGATAATTGCTTTCTGTTCTTCATACCACTTCAAAAGTGTAAATACAAAATTTACAGAAGTCTTTGAATTACTTTCATTTTCAGTCCTGCAGATCTGTGTGATCAGACTATACTTATGTAAGTCTTTTTTTTTTTTTTTTTTAAGTTTTTGTTTGTCTTTTGGGTTCACATTCACATCCTAGAAGGCATAAGAACTAACTCATGGAGACTCTGACAGTATTACTTATATGAAAATGTGGCTTTTCCACTTCCTACAGAATTGTCCACCCACACAGAACTAAGTGGAAAATGACCACTAACTACATTCAGCACACACACACACACACACACACACAAAACTCATCTGAGCTGTAGGCCTGAATTTTCTAGATATTTGTCACTTCATGCTGTTTTTGTGTGACTGTGACTAGCATGCCAGGCCCAATACCTCAAACAGTAAAGCACATTACAGTTCCACTCAGTAAATAGCTATGGAAGTTTTCTTTATTGATTGCTTGATGGATAACAATAATTGGCATCTTTTTCACACATTACAAAAAATTATACTTGGCTCAGTATGCAACCTTTTAAGCATAGCCATATTATTTAACAAAAGAGGGGGGAAACCTATTCTACCCAATACAGCATTTACAAGTGCACAAAAACATGCCATTTTGGCTTGTATATTGCCTAGATTAAAAAAAAAATCTCTTTTTTTAACATAAATAAGTTAGTATAATTTTCAGTGTCTTTACAGAGTTATGTACACAGGTACACTTCACTGTTGTTTCATACACAGGCAATGAAGATACTGTTTAAAGATATAGTATCCACTTCACTTTACAAGTGTGCTTTTTCTACATGCACCTTCCTTTAAAAACAGCACTTTCCTTCGGGCAAATTAACAAGTAGAATGAGAAGCTTTGAATTAAAAAAAATTATTTCATTATTTGTGTAAAGTTACTTACTTTAGAAATATCCAGGGATTTTTAAATAATTTTGACTGTCTACAGAGTTTAAGTAAAAAAAAAAAAGATAATTTTCTAAACAAATTTCACGTTTGATGATCCGTTCTGAGTGTCTAGAACTTGCCATCAGGTACCCCAGATTTTTGCCCAGTATTACCTGGAATGATTATCAAACTGCTCAATAATTAACTGGTAAATTCCAATTTTGAGGGAGAAAAAAGGATCATTTGTGTGTGTGTGTGTTTTTTTAAAGACATTTGTTGCTACATAACGGAATGGTCAGAACTCACGTTTGATGATCCGTTCTGAGTGTCTAGAACTTGCCATCAGGTACCCCAGATTTTTGCCCAGTATTACCTGGAATGATTATCAAACTGCTCAATAATTAACTGGTAAATTCCAATTTTGAGGGAGAAAAAAGGATCATTTGTGTGTGTGTGTGTTTTTTTAAAGACATTTGTTGCTACATAACGGAATGGTCAGAACTCCCAAATGAGATTAAGCTTCATGTAAAGATAAATAGTAACTATTTGTAGCCAGTATTGAAATTTTGATTATTTTAAAAATAAAGTATCAGTTCTCATTGAAAGAGACATTATACCTTTAAAGAATACAATTCAAACCCTTCCCAAAATTGCTTCTCTTCATGCAAGTCAAATATTTTTCTCCTTGCTAGTAACTGAAGCAAATTCTTCAATCCTCCCCCCTACCCATGCCAATTCCTCAGCCCCACCCTGCCCTCCCTTCCCCGATGTTTATGTGCTACATAAAAGGTAAAAACTATATACACAGGTAGTACAGTGAAGCAAATAAGGAAAGACCTAATTGCGCAATGCTACATCCAATGCTTTTAGAGGCAGATCGTTTAAGAGTGCCTAAAATTTTTAGTGTTATTATGTTGTTGCTTTTCAGTGCTTATACAAGATGTCCATTCCATGGAGTCAGCCATATGTATTTAAATTTTTTTTCCTGTATATCTTCCTTGCTTCATCAAGCAGTGATGCATCTAATAAACAAGGAAACATTCTTAATTCTGCAAAAGAAACAAGAATGAATTAGGGAGAAGACACTAAAGTAACATTGCCAATAAAGTACATGAATTATTTTGTCACTAAGAAATCCCTGCATGATGAGGGGATAAATATCTGTAGGAAAAGTTTGATAACTACAGTCATCTCTACGTAATATTAAATGGATTTTCTTCTCAGCTCTGTGTGGTGTTAAGGTTGGGGCACTTAGCAAGTGGGCAATTTTGCCCAGACCTCCCGTGTCCCAGGGGATATTTAGAAATGTCTAGAGACATTTTTAGTTGTCACAAGTGGAGGAGGAAGACTACTACTGGCATCTTGTGGGAGAGAACAGGAATAATGCCAAACACTAAAATGCACAGGACAGCCTCCCACAAGGAAGAATAATTTGGCCCAAAATGTCAACGGTGCAGAGGTTGAGAAACGCTAAAGAATCTGGGTTAAAAAAAAAGAATCTGGGTTAAAGAGAGTGAGAGAAAAAAGAAATTCAGGAACCATTAACACCAGAATAGCATAATTTCCTAAACTTGAAAAAATGCTTAGAAATATAATGTTTAAAGGAAATATAATTTTAAAAGACTGCCAGAGAAAACTTATATTAATATTTTTTAAATTCTAATTTCTTATTAATATAAAGAAATATGCATGAGTACTTTTGACTAGATCCTCACTATTTCTCAGTAGTCTCTGAGCTGGTAACATGACTAACAAACAGGCCTTTGTTAGAGTGGGGCCAGGTTAAAATCCGGGAGGTGCATCTGAGAAGCTAGGCCACAAGCCACACAAACCAGCAAAAGGTACAGGTGTGATGGTTGTTCAGGAGGGACTTTCATCCAATGTTCCCATTTTACAGAGGGTAGAATGTGAAAGTTCTAAAGTATTGTTTTCTATTAGCTCTGAAAAATGCCAGGTCTCTATGAAGCCGTATTATGACATGATTTAAAAACACAACAAACCTGAATCCTATTTTAACCCTATGCTCCTTAATTTAATTTGAGGATCTGAAAAGCTAACATTAACTGTTAAGATCTCTTTATATGCTCGGCTATTGAGTGGACTTTGGAAATGGGCTCAGACTTTGTTTATAAGGACCTTATAAACTACTAATCTATGTAGTCAGATCGTTATGAATAGTCAACCTATGTAAATTTAGGGGCTGGACTACTCTAATGAGCTATTCCCAGTGATGAAATTTTGGTTGGTGGATAAATCTCCACTTGTGCTGGACCTACCAGGGCTTGTCCTAACATCCATTTCTCCTTCAAATATCCAAACCATCCTCTCTCGGCACAGCTAGCATACACAGGCTGACGTGTTCCTGGGCTACTTACTCTAGCTGTTAATTTAACTTCTGCTTTGTAACTTCAGGGTTAAAAGTCAGAAATTTTGTAGGAACTATAGTACTTCTGAGCTTTCCACATTGGCTTTTTTTTTTTTCTTTTTAAATACTAAGTTCCCTTCTCTCTCTTCAAAATATACCAACAAGCAAAGTGACAGTTTATTAAAATAAAAAAGAATGCAGTGCAGCACCTATTCACACTCCTAACCCTCTGTCTAACCAAATATGAACTATGTAGACCTAACTTTTCTCTTTTAATTGTGTATTTGCCTTTTTCTACATAAGGCTCAAAATAAGTTAGGGACTCAAATTGAACCCATAGAAATGAATTCTCATGAAGTGAGACTGGGGGTACCCAGGTCCTTATTTGATGAGGGAAGAACTCTGTTGTTCCCAGCCTAAGTTTTGGTGGGATTCCTAAGGACTTGACTTTCCTACTCTGGAGCCTTGGTGACAAGTACTTGCCTGGGACACTTATTCTGGTTACACTTCACAGAAAACATCTTGGGACACAAGTACTTTGCAGAATTACAGTCTCCTCAACAGTAATTCCCATCTTTCCCCATTACTAATAAAAAATTAGCAATGACAATGGGAAAACAACTCCTCCTGGTAAGTAACCTGCCAGAAAACCAGGGGTCTGCAGGCCTCCCGGGGACCGCGGCCCAGCTGGGGTATCGGTTTTGTGCTCCTCCAGATTAACCCACCGAGTCGTTTACGTTTGCCGTCTTCGAAGACCAGGCTTCTTAGAGGGTGTCTGCTCGACAGAACCAGCGTTTGGGGAACCGTCTGAGACATTTTCTTCAGTTCTGTTGGCCCTTTTGTTTTGCGAAGAAGAATCTAAAAGAGGGGAAAGGGTAAATTTTTAAAAGAACACACAGACAAACCATCTTTATTATCGAGAACAATGGCTAACAGACGTTGGTCCAGGAGTCAAAGGATGAAAAGCCCACCACCTCCACCCACGAATCCTGGACCCGCGATCCCCAGTAGCCTCTAAAGACACAAAATGAGGTTGTTTTCATATAACAGAAATTGTATTCTACGCCCCACAACTCTCTGTCTCCCTGGTCAAGAAGGAGGCAGTTGGTAAACATCCCCACTTTGTCCCATACCTATGGCTGGCTGGAGAGGGGAGGAACCCAGATGTGTTAGGCTGGGGAAGTTACCAGAACTTACTATCTCCGGCTTCTGACTTCAAAATCATAAACAGACCAAGCAGTCAGCTAGGAAGCATTTCAAAACTAAGCTTAACACAAGCTCACCCCCCGCCCCCCATCTAAACCACAACACGCTGGAAAAACAAGCTGAATACGCTCTAGCAGGCACAGCGGCGCCACAGACAGACACACAGACATTTTACTTTTTTCCAAGGGTCATTACCTTCTGTTGCAGGTCGCTTTCTCATCCCTGCGCACTGCTCAGCTAACCCCGCCTGGCTGTCGGATGGGTCTGGCATTTGGTCCACCAAATGCGAGTCCTCAGAGTTTGCCTGAGACCCGTTTAAAGGCAGCGCCTGGCGGCTCCCGTGGACATCCAGGCTCTCCTGCGCCGGCACCTTGCAGGCGCCCTTCGGGGGGCGCGGGGGTCTGTAGTAGAACTCCGGCAAGCTGCCCTTCTCCACCTCCTGCCACTCGTATCTGCCCTCCAGGGGCTTGTGATTCTGAAAATCGAAATTCCACTTGCGCTGACTCTCCTCTTCCATATCTCGGCAGTGCTTCTCCAAGTCCCGGGTTAACTCTTCGTGATTAACCGGGCCGAAGAGGTTTCTGCAGGCGGAGGGCTTGGGGTGCTCCGCTTGTCTGGCGTCCATCCTCTCCAGGCTGGGGCTCCCGTTAGACACTCGTACGTTTGACATCTTCCTCCCCGGGCGGGTCTGGACCACCGCCTAGGCGCGCACTCTCGAGAAAAGAATAGTAATAATAAACAAAACTGAACCCAAGCGAGATGCCCGGGGCCGCAGCGCGAAGCTCTCCTCGAAGCCCAGCGACTGGCCCGCGGGAGTCCAGTGGAACCGAGCGGGACTAGCGACCGGCCGAGCCGCAGGAGCGCGCAGGTCTGGGGGAGGGAGCGCGGGGACGCCCCGGCTGCGCCGCCCAAGGCTCGGCGATCAAGTGTACGGGAGGGCGGGGAAGGGAGGGGAGGAGGCTGGAGGAGGTGGCGAAGCCAGTCCCGGCGCAGGCCCGGGCGAGCCCGCGGGTCCCGCAGCCTCTCTGCAAACCTGGGCGCCGCGCGAGTCCCGGAGTCGCGAGCAAGTGGGCACAGCGGATGGGGGAGAGAAAAACACCCCGAAGAGACGAGCCCCACTTTTTTTTTTTTTTTTTATTT
>NW_008329365.1:2030940-2100789 GCF_000622305.1 Nannospalax galili
CTGACGAAGAAGAAGATGATTGACACAGCAAGTCTATTTAAACAGAGGAGGCGATCCATTGGTCGCTGCGCCGGGAGCCGCCCAGCCGAGGCTGGCGAGCACGCTCTTAAGGTGGCCCCGGGAGCGCGGCCGCCTCTCCGCGCTCCCGAACGCGCTTTCTCCCGGCTGCGCGGCCAGGACATTAGCTGGTCGCGTGACTGCTCGGAGGTGTATCGCTGCCAACAAACCTGCTCTGGCTGGCCTCGGAGAAATTAAAAATAAGACAAACAAACTAGCCAAACGGCCGGGGAGCTGGGGAGGGGCCTGCGGGGCGGCCAAGCAGCCCGGCTAGGACCTGGGGCTCGAGGTCCCCACACTGCGCTGCGCCGCCTGGCGCGCCACCGCTCCCAGCCGCGACCTCCCCGCCCGGGAAACCCAGGCCCTGGACCAGAGGCGCTCCGGGTGCGCAGGAGCTGGGTGGCTAGCTCAGTCCGCTTGCACTCGCCCAGCCCAGGATGCGGGAGGATGCGGGGGAGGCCGGGAAATCTTGGCTCAGCGCCTGGGAGCCCCCTGGCTGAAAGCTTTAGTCGGGGTTTCAGGAATGGGCTGCTCAGCCTGACCCCACAAGTCAGGAGAGGCCGGGCGCGCGGGTTGTGGTGCTCCTGAAAGGAGCCCAGGACCTACGTCTTTAAGTTAGCAAGAGATACACAGAGCGATCATCGTGTTTCTGAATCCATCCACTCTCCCGATAAGCATCTCGATCGAAACTTTCAGTGGTCTCTGAAGTCCCTTAGATACTTTGTAGCCACCCCAGACACTTTTGAAAAAGCCAGGTTACACCCCTGCCTCTAGTTCTTGGTTCCCTAGCACAGTTAAGGGCATTGCCATAGGCTGCGTGTGGCAACTCGCCTCTTTATACTTTTCAGTTCTTTCCCGGGCTGAAGCAGTTTTCTCCACCTGAGTCTAGAAGCCAAATACAACAGCTCCTTCCTTCCTCCCCTTTTCTCTCCCACCAGCCTGTTGCTCCCGACACACTCAAAATAATATTCAAATGCAAGCAAATGCTTTTAGAGAGGTGCAAGCTGTTAAAGAGTGAAAATACTTCCCTGATAGCCAAGTCCAGATTATGAAGTGATTTGCAAAACCAGCACCATGCTGATCACATCTAGTAATATTTGGGCATTCCTTTGCTCCTCTTCCCAACTTCTGATTTCTTTATCAATGTGTGTTGAGCTTGGTGATGGAAGTTAAAACAGAATGAGCAGGTCTGTCATCACCAACACAGTTCAGTGGGATTCTTTACGTGCCCACCCAGTCACATTCCCAAGAAAGTCTTGGTTTGGCCTAAACACAATAAATTTTATCAGAAACTAAGATTCTGTTATAATATCACACACAGCAGGCTTTTCTTACGCATCTGTGCTCTGTGTTTGACTGCTGAATTGTTTTCTTAGCTACATCTTGTCTGTTTTTGTGTGCCTGTCTCACCTCCTAAATTCCGAAATGTTACAGTCCAGGGGCCCTTAGGGACCCTGTGGTTTAGCCTCTTTTTACCAATGAGGAAATTGAGACTCAGGTTTCCTGTCTGGGGACTTACATACAGTTGGTGGCAAAGCCAGGACTAGATGTGGGTCTCATTCTCAAGCGGCTTCATTTTCTGTCCCTTTCCTTCCTGGTGGTCCCAGCGGTTCCGGGTTTTGTCTGGATTTGCTTGAGCTGCATTCTGCAGGCCATCCTCTCTCCCAGGGATCCAAAATGGCTCCTTCCAGGCCTGGGCTGCCTGCAGATGTTTCCTTGCTGTCACTGTTATTTTAGTGCAGCTGTCACTGGCCTCTGGTATCACTACTAGTTCAACTAAAACACAAATTTCAAAAAGAGGGGTGACACCCAGAGAGTAGTGACCAAGGAATTTTCCAGAACTGGATTCAATGTCAGGACTTCCTAACTCACAGGGAAGAGTTCAGTTGGGGCCAAGGTGGAAAGTTGCATCTTTTGTGGTGTTTTTTTTTCTCTATTTTGTTGTGTTGTTTAAAAAGTGTATTTATTTATGTGTATGGGTGTATTGCCTGCATGTACGAAAGTGTAGCTGTGTTGAGCAATGCCCACAGAGGTCAGAAAAGGGTGTTGAATTCCCCTGGAACTGGAGTTACAGATAGTTGTAAGCCACCATGTGGGTGTTCAGAATCAAACCCAGGTCCTCTCCAAGAGCAGCCAGTGTTCTTAACCACTGAGCCATCTCTCCAGTCCCTGTTTTGTTGTGCTTCAGAAGGTTGTCACTGTGTTGCTCAAGCTGGCCTTGAACTCCTGTGTTCTACCTTAGCTTCCCAAGTAGCTGGGATTGCCCACTGGAGTGGTGTGGTGCCAAAGTGTCTGGGTAGAGGCAGGAGGATCAGGAATTTAAGGTCATCTTTGACTACATAGTTGAATTGGAGGCCAGCTTGGGCTACATGAGATCTGTCTCCTAAAAACAAAAGCAAGGGGCTGGAGAGATGTCTCAGTAGTTAAGAGCACCCTCTGCTCTTGCAGAGGACCAGGGTTTGGTTCCCAGTACCCATATGGAGGGTGACAACCATCTGTAACTCCAATTCTAGGGGATTCAATGCCCGCCCTCTTCTGGCCTTTGTGGGCACTACATGCATGTGATGCACATACATAGCCAAAATAGTTATACACATAAAATTAATTTTTCTAGACCCAGTAGCTGGGGCTACAGGCCCACCCCACTGTGCCCAGAAGGTTTTTTGCTTGTTTTGTTTTGTTTAATGTGCATGAATATTTTGCATGCATGTAAGTGCACCATGTGCATGCAATGCCTGCGGAGGTCAGAAGAGGTTGTTGGATCCCCTGGAACTGGAGTTATGGTGGCTGTTAGATGCCATGCGGGTGCTGGGAACCAAACCTGGGTCCTCTGCAAGAGCAATCAGTATTCTTAACCACTGAACCATCTCTCCTCCTGTCCCCTGTTTTTTTTAAATTAGGGGTGGTGAGATGGCTCAAGGGGTAAAGCTTGCTGAGTTCAGTTCCTGGAACCCATATAGTGGAAGGAGAGAACCAACTCCTGCAAGCTGTACTCTGACCTACCCACATTCACACAGAATAAATAAATGTAACAAAATAATTTAAATGTATTTATTATTGTCTGTGTGGGGGCAAATGAGCGTGGTACGCATGTGGAGGTCAGAGGACAACTTTGTGGTGTCGCTGCTCTCCTTTCACCTTTCTGTGGGCTCTGCATATTAAACTTGGGTTGCCAGGTTTGCACAACCAAGTGTCTTTACCCACTCATCTCACTGATCGCCCAGGTATTTTTTTCTACATTTGACATTCCTACCTAATTTATTGGACTGGACAGGAAAATGAGGGTGAGCCTTATGACAATACATACCAATCCTTGACACTAATATCCAAGTTTCAAAATAATTGCTAGAGATCCCAGCACTCAAGAGGGAGAAGTAGGAGGATCAGGAGTTCAAACCCATCCTCAACAACACGGAGTTCAAGGCCATCCTGGGCTAGGTAAGATCCTGTCTCAGAAAAAAAAAAAAAGAAATTATTGTTAGACTGCACAGGAACTTTGATGTGTGTGTGTGTGTGTGTGTGTGTGTGTGTGTCTGCCCAAACTACAAAACATATGTAGAGAAATTTCAGCTTTCCACAGAAGGTTTTGTTTTTTAATTCAACATACCTGAAAAGAGAAAGTCAATAGTTCTATTTCTACACACAAGGAATTTTTCAATAGTACATAGGAGCACCATTTTGTTGCTCTGTTAATCTTAACAGTAAACCAGTCCAGGCCACTCCACCTTAAGAGGTCTGGCTGCCAGCAGGCAGACCAGCTGTGCTTAAAACGACCTCACTACTAAAGTGTTTTGTTTACAGTCAAGGTACCCGAGATCGTAAGGCAAATAATGACTAGGCGGGCGTCCCCTATAGTAGCAGCAGCGAAGCGTGGAAAAAAAAACCACTATGGAGTCCTCGAAAGGAAGAGGTAGAGATGAGAGCGCCTTCATCTTGTAGAAAGTTTGGGACCTGCGCAAGAGTAAACCGAAGAGAAAACTTTCAGATGCCCGGTTGAAGTCCCACAGCACACCGCTCTTAAACGGGGAGGTGGGGGGGGGAGGCTTGCTTACCCCAAGACCCCCGAGTTCTTTGTGAAGTTTTATTTCCACCGCGGGTGCTTTCTTGGAACTGATAAGTGTCACCCACACATCCCCACCCCCAAGTTTCTGTGTCTTTCGCAAACTGAGGGAGAGAGGCAAAGACCAAAACAACTTTAAAACACCTGTGTAGCAGACCAGGGCTCAGAATGGGTAATGGCGAGCAGCTGCAACTCCCGCAGCCCTATTCCCAGGTGCGATTCTCTCTGGGCTATTAGGAGCCCCAAGTGTGTCTGTGAAGATACAGCGGCCCTCCCACCACACATGCCCACTCGGAGCCCTGTTTAGGAGGAGACAGCTTCCACTCAGCGTCACCATTCCTTAGGCTGCGGTATTCTTAGAGTTGGGAAGTTCCAGTCGTCTGTTTTTGACACTTAATTCAACTGAACAAATATTTACTGAGCACCTTCTGTTAATGTGCTGTTTCTTTTTTTTTTTTTTTTTTCCTTTTTTATTTTACTGAATATGGTGGGTCATGCCTTAATCCCAGCACTCTGGAGGCTGAGGCACATAGTTTGAGGCCAGCCTGGTCTACACAGTGAGTTCCAGGTCTGCCAGGGAAACAGTGAGATCCTTTCTCAAAAAAATGTAAAGAATTTGTTTTTAGTTGGTTTTGTTGTTTTGTTTTTGCTATTGTTTGGTTTGGTTTGGTTTTAGTTTGGGGGTGTTTGTTTGGAGACAGTCTTTATATGTAGTCTTGGCTGGCCTGGAACTCACCGTATAGAGCAGGCTGAGCCTTGAATTTATCTTGTTCATGTCTCTGCCTCCTGGAGTGCTGGGATTACAGGCATGTGCTACCACACCCAGCTGTTGCTTGTTTTTGGGGGTTTTCCTTTGTTTGATTGGTTTGGGTTTTTTTTTAAACATTGTCTACTGTGTAACTCAGACTGGCCCCCAACTTGTTGCAGTCCCTCCTGCCTCAGCTTCCTGACTGTTGAGATTATAGCCATGTTCTACCACACAGCTTTCTTTCCTTTCTTTCCCTTTCTTCACAGATTTATTGGTGCCTCCTCTAATTGAGACATTATCCTAGGCTCTGTGGATAGAGAACACATAGTTCCAAATTAGGATGAAACTTACATTCTAATAAAGAAATGAGAGAGAGAAAAAATACACAGTAAATGAGTAAAATGCACTGTGGTAGGAGGTGATACTGTGGAGAAAGGGAAAGTGATGGGCGCACGGTAAGGGAAACTGGCTTTTGAGAGAAGGGCATGAGAAAACAAGCAAGGCATCAGTATCCCAGTAAAGACAAGGGCACATGCAAAGGCTCTGAAGTGGGAACTCTGGACATATTGAAGGATACCTGTGTCGTGTACAAGGCAGAGCAAGGGGAGAGTGTCAATAAGAGCATCAGCTCACCTAGGACCTTGGGGGCCTCAGGATGTACTTATGTTTCTTAGTGATGCCGGAAAACACTAGAACGTCAGGAAGGTTTAAGGAGTAGAATAATGTGAACTTACCATGGGTTGGGAAATTGCATTTGCTTCGGTGGCACGGGAAGTAAAGAGATGAGTAAGTCACTGTCCCTACCAGTGAGTTCACAACCTCAACAGCAAACCATCACATGCACAAAAACTAGAAGTAGGAAGCAATACACAGATGAACAGGATGCCAGGAAGTACAGGAAAGAAGACGGAGACTTTAGGGAAGAGGTGATGTATGCATCAGGCTCTTGAAGCATAAGAAAAATGTGGGCCTAAGAGATGTCTCAGCTTGTGCTTACCACCAAGCCTGACTTCAGTCCCTGGGACACACATGGTAGAAGGAGGAAACCTACTCATACACACACAAATAAGTAGATAAATACATAAATAAGTAATTAAATGTTATTACAAAAATTTTTTAAACAAAAATTCTAATTTATATATAATTTTATACATATGATTATAAATATAATTGCCTATAATCCCATGGGGAAGTAGAGACAGGAGGATCAAGAGTTCAAGGCCAGCCTCAGTCAGCTACAAAGTGAATTTGAGGTCAACCTGGGCTATATGAAACTCTAGGGGTGGGGCATGGTTGTGTACGTATGTAATCCCAGCACTTGGGAGGTAGAGACAGACGATCAGTTCAAGGCCAGCCTTGGCTATATGGGAAGGAGAGCCCATTTCAAAAGACAAAGAAAGGAAGGAAGGGAAGAAGGGAAGAAAGAGGAAGGAAGGAAGGGAAGGAAGGAAGGAAATATCAAGTTATAAGTATGTATCAATAGAACGGTAATTGAAGGGTGGGAATCAGACCATCACTGGACATAAACAGCGTTAAAATAAAATCTGGTCCTCTATTCAGCAGTGGGCACTGCAGGAATTTCGTTAAGAGCATGACATGACTGCTGTACAAACTTGTCCGCTGAACAAAAGCAAGTCTGGGCCCTGAACTAGGGCCTAGGCTTGTGTTAGAGTTCTGGGGTTTGGATTTGTGGGATAAAGAGATCTGCAGAGGTTGAGACTGAGGGTCATGAGACAGTGTCTACATAGAGAACTAAAGGAAAAGCTGGGCAGATGGTCCCACTGTAGCATGAATCCAAAGGGAGTTGGGAGGTGGTTCAGAGTCCTGGTGAGAGGCAGAAAGGCCATGAGACAGAGATGGGGGATTTGGAGCAAAGTTGGAAGCCGGCTTGCCTGAGCTCCTCAGTCTCAAAGGTGTGGCTGCACGTGGTTTCTGGTGCCTCCAGCCTTGGCTGTGCCCTGGGAGGTAACTGTTAAAACAGGGACCCAAACTGTCTTGTACCATCAGATCTTTGTATTTGGAAGGAAAGTATGGGTATGATGAGCCTGGAGAGGCTACATGGGGAGGTAATTTGGGAATCTGCTGCACACACAAGCAACAGACCATTGTAAGTTAGAGACTAATAAGGTAATGTGGATTTGGGATTAGAAGTGCCCTTTTAAGAACACTATCTTCAGCCCATGTGTGATGGAGATGTAGATAAAGTCTGTCTGCAGAGTGTCAGAAGAGAAGAAAAAGGGCACACAAAGGGGGTCAGAGAACAGAGACCGTGGGCTTATAGAAAGTTAACTCTTAGTAACCCAAAACACCACAGCTTGTGGATCCTGCAGCTCACGAGGTCCCCAGTTCCTATACTTAGGTTCACAGACACAGCCTCATGATTATAGGACAGTTTCTCGCTTTTGCTCCAAACTCCTGTGTTACAGTTTTTTTGTATGTGGAACCGAACATCACTGATTAATACAGTACTTTACATATTTGAAAGCAGCTTGCTTCTGACGTCATCACAGCTGCGCCTGTTAGGCCACAGTTCTGAGGCGATCACTGTGGCCTTCTCCTGCAGATGAATCTCTGAGAAAGAGGACTGAGTGTTCCAAAGAAAGTCAAGGAGACACGAGGACAAGTGTCCCCCTCTTCTGAAGATGACTCTACAGTCCATTTTAGGAGGGGCAATGACTTGGTGGATTTGCAGATTGCATCCCTGAAGCCCCTTGGCTTAATTAACTAACAATGAACTAGTCACAAAAAAAGTTATGGGGCTGGGGGAAGGCTCAGTTTGTCAAGTCTGATGGCCTGAGTTCATTCCCCCAGAATCCACACAGTGGTGGGAGAGAACCAGTTCCAAACTGTCCTCTGATTTCCACATGCACACCCTGGCAAGCATGCCCTATCCCCCGACACACTCAGGTGGTAATTAAAAAGGAAGTTGTGGGGGATGATAGAATTCAGATCTTTGGAAAAGTGGCATCTTTGAAAAACACCAAATTAAAAAAAAAAAAAAATGGGGGGTGGGGCAAGGCATGGTGGCTCATACTTATAAGTCTAGCACTTTTGGGAGGCAGAAGCAGGACTGCCCACAAATTGGAACCCAACATGGGTTACCTAGAGAATTGTAGGCCAGCTTGCGATCACAGAGTGAGACCCTCAATTTAAATCTGGTAAGGTCAGGGTTAAAGAAAAGTGGCTTTTTTTTAGCTAGGAAAAAAATATATTTTCAGGGTCTAGAAAGACGGGTCAGCAGTTAAAAGTACTTGCTGTTCTAAGCTGGGCATAGTGGTACACTCCTTTAATCCTAGCACTCAGGAGGCAAAAGCAGGTAGATCTCTGTGAGATTGAGGCCAGCCTGGTTTACATAGCCAGTTCCAGGCCAGCTGTGGCTATAGAGAGACCCTGTCTCAAAAAGACAAAAAAAAACAAAAAAAAAAAAGTTCTTGCTGTTTTTTGCAGAGGATGTGGGTTCAGTTCCCAGCACCCACATGGTAGCTCACAACAATCTGTAACTCCAGTTCCAGGGGATCTGACGTCTTCATTTGGCCTCTGAGAGCACTAGGCATACGCACAGATAAGCACTCATATACATAAAATTTAAAAATAACATAAATCTTTAAAAATATTTTTCCAGCCTGGTGTGGTGATGCATGCCTTTAATCCCAGCACTCTGGAGGCAGAGGCAGTAGGATCTCTTTGAGATCGAGGCCAGGCCTGGTCTACATAGCAAGTTCCAGGTCAGCTAGGGCTATAGGGAGACCATGTCTGAAAAATAGTTTTACAAGGAAAATGTTGTAAACAAAGGCAAGTTGACCAGTCAGTGTTGTTTGTATCATAACAACATGAAATAAACATAAAGAATGAATTCATAGCCATGATAATTTAATTCCCATGACTGAAATATGTGTACAACATCTGTAACGGAAACATTTAGAACAAGAGACATCCTGCCACCTATGCATCTTTTTCAACATTCTATTCTTCACATTGAGAAAACACAGAAAAAAAATCTCCCTCAACTCTAATCTCAGTTTCTGCAAAGTAATACACACACACACACAAAAAAAAAACCTGGAAGCTGCCCACTTTCTGTTTCTGATCAGTCTCTCTGAATAATCATTCACATGATTATTTGTTCATTTCTTTATTCATTAAATTTTTAATGAGGACTTAGCAGATGCCAGACTCTCTGGGGACACAGCAGAGAACAAAGGTAACCAAAGTCCCTGCTGCTGTCACGGAGTGGTGCTTACACTCAAGTGTGGAAGGCACACAATACACAAATAAACGTAATACGTCATGTTGTTCTAAGTGCCAAAAAAGACAAATAGACTGACTAGTGGACAGGAGAGAGGAATGAACGCAGATGCTGCATTAATAGGAGAGGACTCTTACACAGAGACATCTGAGCAGAGACCTGAGTGGGGGAAGGACATGGACCAGACCATGGATTGTCCATATTTCAGGCAGAGGAAGCAGCAAATCCAAAAGGAGGTTAAGAACATCCTTGGGATGGCTGAGGGGCAGGCAAGAGAGAGATAGTGAGCCAGAAAGATAGTGATGGGTGCTGGGCGGTATGAGATGAGGTCAGAGGGGAAGTAGGGGCTCTGATAATGTACAATTTCTAAACCATGGTAAAGACTTGATTTTATTCCAATTGAAGTAAGTTGTCTTTGACCAGAGTTTTGATCTGACTTTGGCCAACTTCAATCGCTTTGATTACTCAGTAGGAAGTACTTCAAAGAGGCAAGAGAGAAGTGGGGAGACCAGTTAGCAGACTCTGTAGCACTCCAGGTAAGAAGTCACAGAGCCCCAGACCAGGGTAGGAGAAGTGTAGTTAAAGAGACTGGGAGGGTTGATAGATGTATTTTTGAAGATAAAGCTAATGGAATTTGTTCTGCGTATGTGAGAAAGGCTGTCTTAAGACGCTAAAGAAGCCATTGGAGGTATGGAGTAAGCACTTGGTTACATTCAGGGGAAAGAGATCTCTATCGGAAATACGAATTTGAAAAAATTCAGCACTTAGATGGTATTAAAGCTACAGGACCAGTGGGGCACTATGGTGTCTTTGGGAGATAGAGACAGGAGGACCAGAAGTTCCAGATCATTCTCCATCTTCAGCTACATAGCCAGCCTGGGTCACATGAAATCCTGTCTGGAAAAAAAAAAAAAAAAGAAAAGAAACCTATAGGATGAGAAAATACTACCAATGGGTTTTAGACAGAGGAGGGGAAATAAAGCTTCGGGGCATTACAACTTTTAGTAGTCACTCAGAGACCAAGTAAAAGTGTTTCTAGGAGGAGAGAATGAGAACACTTGATTAAATGCAACTAGTGGGTCAAGTAAATGAGGGCTGAAAACTCACTATTGTGCTTAACTGATCTTAATAAGAATAATGTGTGAGTGAAAGATGAAGAGCCTCCTGGGAAAGGCAGAAAGGATGTCATGGATATGTCACATGCCTAAGCAGATGATAGGCCTGATATCAGGAGAACATTCTAGAAGCAGGCCAGGTGGGGGCCAGCAGTGAGGTTTGGCTGCTGAGAGCAAGTATATGAAAAACATGGCCCAGAGGCTGGAGAGATGGCTCAGTGGTTCAAAGCACTGGCTGCTCTTGCAGAGGACCTGGGTTCAGTTCCCAGCACCGACATAGCAACTAACAACTGTTGCTAACTCTAGTTCCAAGGACTCTGACACCCTCTTCTGACGTCCAATGGCATTGCATGATATGGGTGCACTTACACACAGGCAATATACTCATATACTAAAATAAAAATAATACAATATTTTTTAAAAAGCATGGCCCAGTCATTGTATACACCTTTAATTCCAGCACTCAGGAGGCAAAGGCAGGCAGAGAGTTCTGTGAGATTGAGGCAAGCCTGGTCTATATAGTGAGTTCCAGGCCATCTGGGGCTATAGGGAGACCCTGTCTCAAACAAAACAAAACAAAACAAAAAATGTGTCACAAAGGATTGGAGGTATAGTTCAGGGGGAGAGAGTATGTTTGGGCCCCCTGCTCAGTCCCTAGGATTGGGGGGGAGAAAGCTTGGCATATATCAAACTACCCTCTCTTCCACTTCACTGCTTTTAGACAGGGTTTCATATAGCTCAGGCTGGCCTCAAACTCAATATATACTCAAGGATGATGTTAACCCCTGACTCTCCAGCCTCTACTTCCCAAGGCCTAGGGTTGCAGGTGTACACCACTTTGCCTGGCTTCTTCAATTTCTTAACTGGAACCCTCTATGTAGCTGAGGCTGGCCTTCAACCACTGAACGAACCCTCCTGCTTCTACCTCCCAAATGCTGGGATTAAAGGTTTATGAAGGCTTCAAGCAGCTAACATTCTGCGTAGCCTGTCACTGCAGGATAACATCTTCTGAACCCACCAAAATCAACAGTGTAAGCATTATTGCAATTTTTTTTTTTTTGGTCTTTTTGAGACAGGGTTTCCCTGTAGCCCTAGCTGATCTACAACTCACTATGTAGACTAAGCTGGCCTTGAACTCACAGAGATCCACCTGCCTCTGCCTCCCCAGTGCTGGGATTAAAAGTGTGTGCCACCACACCTGGCCTCATTATTGTAAATTTTTATTACACTGAAAGGGTAGCAATTGAGTGTGTGGGAGTTTTGGGTTATTGTTGGTTTTGTTTTGTTTGAAACAGTATCTCACTATGTAGCCACAGATGGACTGTAATTTGCTATGTAGCCCAGGCTTGCCTGGAAGTCAAGGTAATCCTCCTGCTCCTGCCTCCTGAGTGCTGGAATTACAGGCGCGAGTCATCGCATTTGGTGGTATTTATTCTTTTTTAAAAAAATATTTATTATTTTTATTTTATGTGCAATGCCATGGAGGTCAGAAAAGGGCTTCGGATTCCCCTGGAACTGGAGTTAAAGATGGTTCATAGCCACCATGTGAGTGCTGGGAATCGAACCCAGATCCTCTGCAAGAGCAGTCAGTGCTCTTAAAGGCTGAGCTATCTCTCCAGCCCCAGCTGTATTTATTCTCTTAAAAATTGTTTTAATTTTATTGTAGTTTATTCATTAGTATTGTGATTGCTTTGTGTATGATGTATGTGTTAATGTACATGTGCCGTGGCATATGTGTGGAGGTCAGAGGACAACTTTGTGGAATTGGTTCTCTCCTTCCATCTTTACCTGGGTCCCGGGAATCAAACTTAGGTCCTTAGGCTTATAAGGCAAATGCTTTACCCACAGAGCCATCTTGCAAGCCTTAACTGTATTTCTTTTTCACACAAAGCCTTTCCCAGTGCTGCACTAATTGCTCTCCGAACCTCAGTAATCTGTTTAGGCTCTTACTATGTCAATGAGTTGGATATCCAATGTCAAATGCAATGTACAACTTCCTGCTTTTTTCCTTAACTCAGATTTTTTCTGACCTAGAATGTTTTAGAATAACTTTCCTTGCCTTCCTTTGCTGAAGAAGCTGAAATATTCAAAACAGTTAGGCCCTATGTGGCCACAGGAGGACAGAAGAGGGTTACTAATAAGAATTCCCTTGTCCTACTCCAAGCAGAACCTTCGGGAAGCAGGAATGTAATTGACCTGTGGCACTGTTTAAACAGCCCAGGAGGGCAGCATTAGGCCAGAACTGTCAGCTCCAATTCTGCAAATACTCCAAACTATGACTACATTTATAATCTACAATCTACATTTCTAATGTATCTACAAGAGTTTTAATCCTCATCAATTTAACTGAACTCCAAGGTGCCAACATTCTACTTAGTAAACATTTTCACACATTACCCACATAACAATCTGAATTTAACATTTATTTTATGATAGTGTTTTAATAATTATCTGTGTAGTCAATATGGCCCTTAAGAAATAAAATCTTGGGGCTGGAGAGATGGCTCAGCAGTTAAGAACACTGGTTGTTCTTGCAGAAGACTCGGGTTCAAATCCCAGCACTCACATGGCAGCTAACAACTGTCTGTAACTCCAGTCCTGGGGATCTGACAGCCTCTTCTGACCTCCGTGGGCACTGCACGACATGGGTGCACTTACCAAATGCAGGCAATACACGCATACACATTAAATAAAATTTTATAAAAGAAAATAAAAAATAAAATCTCCAGACAAAGTGGGGTATGCCTGTCATCCCAGCACTTGGGGGGCAGAGGCAGGAGGATCAGCAGTTCAAGGTCAGCCTCACAGCAAGTTCCAGGTCATGCTGGGATCCACGTCAAAAGAAATTTTTTTAAAGGGATGGAGAGATGGCTCAGCAGTTAAAAGGACCTGTGTTCTTTTCCCAGAACCCATATGGTGGTCACCAACCACCCATAACTCCAGTTCCAGGGGATCCGACACCCTCTTCTGACCTCCAAGGGCATTGCACAACGTGTATACACCTACCTACATGCAGGCAATATACTCATATACGTAAAATAAAAATAAATAAAATTTTAATATTAAAAAATGGTGTGTGTGCACAGGTGCATATGTGTATGATTGAGCATATGTTATGGTGAGGTATGGAGGTCAGAGGACTTTCGGGAGTTGGTTCTCTCCTTCCACATTTTCCTCACTGTATACTCTACGCCTAGCTGGCCTGTGAGTTTCTGGCTGAGTCTCCTGTCTCTGACTCCATCTTGTTATAGGACTGCTGGGATTACAGATGTGTAACACCATATCTTGCTTTTTATGTGGGTTCTAGGGATTGAACTAAGGCCACCAGGCTTACCAGGAAGCCCTTTTACTCAATGAGTCATCTCCCAGGCCCCTCCCTGGCTCCAGTGCATTCTGTAGGAGTCCTATGTATGGCAGTCATGGAACCTATGTCTGCAGTCCCTTCTAAGAGAAAGTGCCCCTGTCCTAGGTCATGACATAGATTTCTGACCAACAGTCATGGCTTACAATGGGGTTTAGTACAGGTGACTCTGCACACAAGAAGGAAAATGGTTCTCAGTTAAGCCAACCTTACACTCACTCAAGAATTAGAACTGAGTGGGGGCTGGAGAGATGGCTCAGTGATTAAGAACACTGGCTGTTCTTGCAGAAGACCTGGGTTTGAATCCCAGCACCCACATGGCAGCTAACAACTGTCTTTAACTTCAGTTCCAAGAGATCCAATGCCCTCTTCTGACCTTGACAGGCATTGTACGACATGGGTGCACTTACACACATGCAGGCAATACATTGATACACATAAAATAAAAATAATAAATAAAATTAAAAGAATTAGAACTTTTCTAATGGGTTAGAAAGATGGCTCAGTGGTTAAGAGCACCTGGGTTTGGTTCTCAGCACCCATAGGGTAGCACACAACCACTTGTAATTGCAGGGATATCTTTGACACCCTCTTCTGGACTCCACAGATACCTGCACACATGTAGCATACACACACTAACACACACATAAGCACATTAAAAAAAAGAATGAAGTACAGAAAAAAAACTTCAGTGGCAAGCTGTGTATATCACCCAATTTCCAAGAATCCTTGAATTCCTGTTAACATGACCATTTGCAGGCCCCATACTTCAGTGTTTTTTGATTAAGGACTTGGCAGTGTGACTGAAATTCCTGTAACACACATGTGCATATTGTAGTAACAAGTGAGACTGTTCCTTACAGCCAAAAGGCCTAATTCAACCACATCTACAGATATAGTCAGAGGCAGGTCCAAATTATGTTACAGAAATGCTACACAGAGGCAGGTCAGATATAACAGTTACTCTCCATATCCAAGGCAAGCATACAGTTAGCCCAACCCAGCTCACACAAACAGTAACAGTTTAATCAAAAGTGTACTTCTCTCACTATGTGTCTCTTGATTACCTACAACATGTCAGGCATTATGCTGGGTGCTGGAATCATAGACACAAGCCCCACAGTGGGGCTTATTATCAGTGGGTGGGGCTCAGTAGCATCACATAATAGAAACAATGGGGTCAGCAAGATGGTTCAGTGGGTAAAGACACTTGCCACCAAGCCTGACCACCTGAGTTTTATCTTCCACAGAGTGGAAGGAAAGAATCTATTCCTGAAAGTTGTCTTCTGACCTCCATATAGGTATGGTGAGTTGCCCTCCCCAGGCAAAAAAAAATAATAAATAAATAAATAAATAAATAAATAAATAGAATAAATGGAAACAAGCCAGACATGGTAGTGCAAGCCTTTAAGCCCTCCAGAGGCAGAGGCAAGTGGATCTCTGTGAGTTCAAGGTCAGTCTGGTCTACATAGACGAGTTCCAGGCCAGTTGGGGCTACAGAGAGACCCTGTCTCAAAAAGAAAGAGAGAGAGAGAGAAAGATTAGAGAGATAGCTCAGCAGTTAAGAGCACTGGCTGTTCTTGCAGAAGATCCAGGTTTCAATCCCAGCACCCACATGACGGTTAACCATTCATAACTCCAGTTCCAGGGGATCTAACGCCCTCTTCTGTCCTCCATGGGCACTGCATGACACAGGTGCACTTACATGTAGACAATACACTCATACACATAAAATAAAAATAAATAAAGTAAAAACGGAAACAAATTACAGAACATTTAAAGAAACCGATTTAGAGAACTAAACACAATTTTCATTATCTGTGGTAGATAGGTAGATTGGTAAAAAATGGTAGATTCTCTTTGGCACACAAATTATTCTACAGAACCTGCTTGCAGCTTATCAGTCATGATAAGATTTGCATGCATATACTGTTTAACTAAGTGAAAAGGCAAGGGCAGAATGAAATCATAGTTCCCTAGTGCCTTGATCACTGGAGTATGGAACAGCCTAACTACATGGTGAGGATTCATAACTAGCAAGTTCAAGGTAACCATTATTTAACATGAGTGCAAAGTTCACAAGATTTTAAACATGATTATGATGTTTTAGACTTAAGTTAGACATTCCTTAATGATTTGTTTTGTTCATTTATTTTTTTTTTAATTTGAGACAGGGTCTCACTATATATAGCAGAGGCTGACCTGAAACTCACTATATGCATCCAAGGCTGGACTCAAACTCGAGATCCTCCTGCCTTCTGAGTACTAGGCTTACAGGTGTGTTTTAAGTGATCATCAAGACATAGAAGTAAACACTTGTTTAAAATAGGGGAGGAAGCAGTAGATGGATTAAGAGAGAAGGGAGGTTTAGAAAGTCAGACTCTTAAAATATGACTCATCAGTATTTGGATCCAGATTTTTCACAGGTCTGTATTTACCATGGATTTAATCATAATTACTTAAAATAAAAATTTAAAAGTCCAAAGTGCCTACTCTAGCATGCTTACTTTCTACTACTACAGCTCTCTTGTACTTTTTGTTAAGGTCTGGAAATGAGTCAAACACTACCAACTCCTGGGGGAGGGGTACATCTCAATGGCACAGCACATGTGCAGAGTTCTCAGTTCAGCAGGCATGGTGGCTCATGCCTGTCATGAAGCTGGGGCAGAGGACCACTTCAGGTTCCAGGCCATCCAGGCTACACAGGGAGTTCCAGGGCAGCCTGGGCTACGAGACTGCTATTGCCAAAGCAAAACATAACAAAACAAAAACTGACTCTACATTCGCTCCCAAGCATCACAACTACAAAAACCTTTACTCATTTCACAACATTGAGTTATGTGGTAAAGCTGCAAAGTGTAAAGGAAGGTGTGAAACCACTTTCTCCTACATGTGTTGGGGTGTATACTGATCAAGAAAGCAATATCCAACTAGGCATGGTGCCACACACATGTAATCCCAGCTACTTGGGAGGCCAAGGCAGAGGATTGCAAGCTCAAGCCTACCTGGTCATTTACAGAGATCCTATTAAAAAAAAAAAAAGCTGGATGTAGCTAGCTCAGTTGGTAGAATGTTTACCTGACATTCAAGGTGCACCTCAACTACATAGCCTAGTTTGATCTAGTTTGAAGCCAGCATAGGTCACATGAGACTCTGTCCCAATTCTGTCTGAGCTCCATCCCTGGATCTCACAGGGTAGAGAGAACCAACTCCTGACACTTGTCCTCTGATCTCTACACACACACACACCACACACACAATTTTATTTATTTTTATTTCATGTGCGTGAGTGTTCTGTTTCTTTTTGCTGTCGTTGTTCTTTTTGAGACAGGGTCTTCCTGTAGCCCCAGCTGCTCTTGAACTCATAGACATCCACCTGCCTCTGCCTCCTGAGTTCTGGGATTAAAGGCACGCACCACTACCAGGTCTCTTCTTGTTTCTATGTAAGTGCACTGTGTGTGCAAATTCCATAGAGGTCAGATGATGTCATCGGATCCCCTGGAATTGGAGTTATGGATGGTTGTTAGCCACCATGTGGGTGCTGGAAATCAAACCCAGGTCCTCTGCAAGAGCAGCCAGTGCTCTTAGCCACTGAGCCATCTCTCCAGCTCCTTATTTATTTTTTATTTATTTATGTGTATGTTTTGCCTGCATGTCTGTAAGTGCAACTGCATCATGTAATGCCCCCAGAGGCCTGAAGAGTGTGGGAGTGGAGTTACAAATGGTTGTTATCCATCATTTGGGTACTGGGAATTGAACCTGGGTCCTCTGCAAGAGCAGTAGTGTTCTTAACCACTGAACCAACTCTCCACCTCCTAAATTTTTTTCTAAAAGCAAACATTTAGAGTAGGTTTCAAACTTGATGTAGCTACATTTGGGTTTTGTGGGTTTTTTCTACTAGTATTTGGGGTCTTGTACCTACTAGGCAAACACTATAATGAGCTATTTTCCTAGCCCTGTTTTTGTTTTTATTTTTATTTTGATACAGCATTTCACAAAGTTGCTCAGGCTAGACTTAAAACTCACTCTGTAGCTCAGGCAAGCCTTGATTTTTCAATATTCCTGCCTCAGGCTCCTATCTGGGAATAGAAGCCTATTACACTACCAATGGGTCTGATTGAAACCATGTTCTTTTCTTTCTTTCTTTCTTTTTTTAAGAAATAGAGGGACTGGAGAGATGGCTCAGTGGTTAAGAGCACTTACTGCTCTTGCAGAGGACCCCGGTTCAGTTCCCAGCACCCACATGGTGGCTAACAACTGTCCATAACTCCAATTCCAGGAGATCTGATGCCCTCTTCTGGCTTCCAAGAAGCACTGCATAACATGGGTACACTTACATACATGCAGGCAAAACACTCATATACATAAAATAAAAATAAATTTGAAAGAAAATAGAGATAGAATCTCATTATGTACCCCAAGCAGCCTTAGATAGACATACACTAATACATTTGACCTGAAACTGCTGTTAACGGCAATAAATATTCTTAAAGTCATGTATACTCAAGGGAGAAGCTGCCACTGGAGGATTAAAGGTTTGAAGGCAGCATTGTCTGATAGAAACATGAGACCCAAACAATTTAGATTTCCTAATAGCCACATTTTTAGAAAGTAAAAGTAAAAGCTGGGCTTGGTGGTACATGTGTATAGTCCCAGCACTTTTTCTCAAAAGACAGAAAAAAAAAAAGTAAAAGTAAAAAATAAACACATGAAATGCCATTTCAACATACAGTCAATATAAAAATTATCACACTTTCTCATTGTCTTTTTTTTTTTTTGAGACAAGGTTTCAAGATGTAGCTCTGGCTGGCCTGGAACTCCCTATGTAGACCAGGCTGTCCTTGAATTTGCAAGAGTCTTCCTGCCTCAGGAGGATGTAAAAAGAATATAAAAGTCTTGAAGCCAGACATGGTGAGTCTAGGACCTGGAAGGCTGAGGCCTGCACGTATGCAAGTGCACCCATGTTGTGCAATGCCTGCAGAGGTCAGAAGAGGGGGTTGGATCCCCTGGAACTGGAGCTACAAATGGTTGTTATCCACCCTTGGGTGCTGGGAACAGAACCTGGGTCCTCTGCAAGAGCTACCAGTGCTCTTAACCCCTGAGCCAAGAGTCTTCAGTATTCTAATTTTTATGGTCCCTAAGTAAAGTTTAAGTCGCCTATTCCTAACCCTACCCCCAACCTTAAACTTATGATGTTATTTTTAGAGTAATGTATTTGTTTCTGATGGGATCTCTCTTAGCCCAGACTGGCCTTGAACTCCTCTTCCTTCTGCTTCTACCTCCAAAGTGCCAGGACTGCAGGTGTGTGTCACTATGATCAGCTTACAGCATCACTTTAAACAATTCCCCTTTACATACTTTCTTAGTCATACTTACAGCTGGAGTTCAACATATGATGGAGTTCTAGGTAATGATATGTAAAGGGATGTCTGTTAAATCACACAGGAAGAAAAGGATAACCTCAAAAGGAAAGCTGGAAACTTACCCCTACCCCTTTCCCCTTAATTTTATTTATTTATTTATTTTTAGAGAAAAATTAAGTAGCCCAGGTTGGCCTGAAACCTGACATGTTTCTGTCTCAGCCTCCTGAGTGCTAGGATTACAGGCATATTCCACTAAACTCTGCTGCTCCTTCCTTTCCATTTGGAACATTTCATATTGAGAACATGATGTTCAGGGTCGTGGCAGCTATGTTGGGATGATAACAAAAGACTGAAGATAACTGAAGATTAGCTTTCCTTATCAGAGATGTAAATGAGGGAAGCTAACTAGACAGAGGGAGGCAAGGGGTCCCTTGCCTACCAGAAGGGAGAGTGTGTCAGCAACACCCTCAAAGGGCTTTTCTTCAATAGTCACAACCATAACCTGCCCTTCCTCCTGCCATTTCCCTCTCCTGCGGAAGGCTTTCCTCTATCATTCTTCCTTTGGCTAGGACAAGAGTGTTGAATTCTCTTTGGTCCTTAAAAGAGCTGAAAGCAGCAAGTTTTACTTGAAGTCTCTTGTTTATCATTATTAACTGTTCATACAAAACACTGCAATTTGGTCAGAATTTGTATGTTTTTTTTTAAAATGCTTTATTTATCACTAAAAGTATCCTATTTCCTATTACTTAGTTACTAAGAGAGATTATATTGTGTTGATTTAATGAAGCTTGGGTAATTGGGAATGCATATCAGATTCATTATTCAGCAATTTCTTTTATTTGTTTTGTGGTCACAATAATTCAAGAACACAGCTGGACATGATAGTGCATACCTGCAATCCCAGCACTCAGGAAGTGGAAGCAGGAGGATCATGAGTTCAAGGCCAGCCTCATCTCTACACAGAGCTCAAGACTAGCCTGGGCTATATGAGACTCTATCTCAAAAAAAAGGCTTCCAGGGCTGGAGAGATGGCTCAGTGGTTAAGAACACTGGTTGTTCTTGCAGAAGACCCAAGCTCAAATCCCAGCACCCATATAGCAGCTAACAACTGTCTGTGACTCCAGTTCCAGGGGATCCGACAGCCTCTTCTGTCCTCCGCAGGCACTGCATGACACGGGTGCACTTACCTACATGCAGGCATAACACTCATACACATAAAATAAAAATAATATATAAAATATTTTTTGAAAACGCTCCCTTTCAGCCCCGCCTCTCCACATACTGTCAAGAAACACAAATTCATTTACATATGTAGATACAAAGGGCAGCAGATTTTTCAATATTTTCTAATGTCAGGGTAATCTCAGGGGAACATACCTAGGAAGCTGGTTGAAGAAATGGTAAACTGTTTCAGTAACTGACTGTGGAAACTTTGTTAAGTATATTTACTAACAGACTAAATGGGTAAGCAATCCATGGGTTAGCCTCTTTTGTTCACCCAAGGATTTCTTTTCAATGAAGAAAGACATTTTGTTCGACCACTTACCACTTCTACACTGATTCTCATCACATGTAAATGAGTTAGAAATCTCAAAGGACTCATGTCTTTTTAAATTAAAATGTCTTACATTTTTAGCTTTTGTTGCACACACACATGCATGCCACAGGATGCAGAGATCAGAGGACAGCCCCTGGGGAGTAGGCTCTCTTCTTCAACTGTTCCTGAGATTGAACTCAAGTTGTCAGGCTTGGAGGAAAGTGCCTTTACTCACTGAGCCATCTCTCCAGCATAGGACTGACTCATAGTTTATCAACTCTTTTTAGGTTTATTGTTGTTGTTGGTGGTGGTGGTGGTGGTATTTTTGAGACAGGGTCTCCCTGTAGCCCCAACTGACCTGGAACTCACTATATAGACCAGGCTGGCCACGAATTTACAGAGATCCACCTGCCTCTGCCGCCCAAGTGCTGGAATTAAAGGCATGTGACACCATGCACAGCTAGTTTTTCAATATTTTTTAAGATGAGGTCTTACTGTGGTCCCTAGACTGACTTTGAACACTCTTGCCTCACTTTCCCAGGTGTTGTCATACGACATAGATGTGTGGTATCATGTCTGACTTTATCAACTCTTCAACTCCCATACATTTCATTAGGGCCGTTTAATCATGGTCATAGTCTTTCAGAGGTGGGTATGGTGGTGCACACTTGTAGCCCTTGTACTTGGGAGAATGAGGCAGAGGAATGCAAGTTCCAAGTCAGCCTGGATATACAGCAAGATCCTCTCTCAACACAACAATACACTGCTTTATGATAGCTGTTAGTCTTGACAAAGCCCTCTTTCTGAGCCAGTCTAATCATAAAAGTGAACAAGAAATTCATTCACCATATTTCTATTTGTAATTTTCTTTTATGAAGAAAATGTCAGTTCAATACTAGCTTGGAAAACTGGTTAAAATCTTACCCCAAGTAAGTCAGTGTTCCTGCAGATAACAAAGCAGAATTTTAAAGTAAGTTCCCACCTTGTTTTTTGTTTGCATTTAAATATATTTTTTGCCAGGCATGGTGGTGCATGCCTTTAATCCCAGCGCTCAGGAGGCAGAGGCAGGCAGATCTCTGTGAGTTCAGTCCCCAGCAGTCATGTAGAAAGCCAAGTGTGATGGTGTGCACTTGCAATCCCAGGGCTGGGAAGATAGAGACGGAGGGTTTCTGCAGCCTGATGGCCGACCAGCCCAGCCCCAATGTTGCACTCCAGGCCAAATCGAGACCCCATCTCAAAGGAGATGGATGGTGTTTTTGAGGATGACACTTGAGGGAGGTTGTCCTCTGGTCTCCACATGCACATGCACACACATGCTTACACATCTACACACACACACACACACACACAGAGAGACACAGATACAAACCTAGCTTAGATCTACCTCCAAAACTAGGCTTGGGCATAGAGGATATATGGGCCATGGCATCAATAAGATGAGGATGTGCTCAGTAGGGTTTAGATATAGGGGGTGTGCTCAGTAGGACTGTGAGTTTGAGGCCACCCTGGTCTCCATAGTGAATCCAGGCCAGCTAGGGCTACAGGTGACCCTGTCTCAAAAAGACCAAAAAATAATAATAATAAATATATATATATACTTTTTTGATTTATCTTTATGTGTATGATTGTTTTATGTGTATGTGTACGTCCACCCATGCGTCCACTGGAACTGGAGTTAAAGATAGCTGTGAGTCTCCATGTGGGTTAGGGTTCTAGTAGAGCAGCCAGTGAGTGCTCTTGACGGCAGAACCATCTTTACAGCCTGTTTATTTTTTAAAAGACAGGGTTTCATGAAGCCCAGGCTGGCCTGGAACTCAATAAGACATAACAGGGGATGACCTTGGAGTTCAGATCCTTTCCTCCATTACTGGGATTATAGGCACGTGCCACCACACCCAACTTTATCCAGTTCTGGATGAAACCTGTGGCTTTTGTGAATGCTTAGCAGTCTAACAGCTGAGCTACAACCCAAGTCCCAACCCCCTTTTATTTGACATGCATCACCACACCCAGCTGGCACAATTTTTGTTAGAAGTATTCAAAGTACTTAATTTATGAAATTTTAACTATCATTTTGAACATAAAAAGAAAACCCGGAGGTTAGCTTTAGAGATGATGGCTTCTTTTGTGACTGACAGTTAAAAACATGTAAAGCCTTAAAAACTTAGTCCTTCGTTGTACTGAAAAAACTTTTTTCTAGTAGACAATGTCTTGTTACAAATTAAGTCTTCAATTCATCATTTAGAAAGTTTAAACTGCTAAAACATCTATTTAAAAAATCCAAGATAAATATCCAAGTTTAACTGACCTACCAGTTATTACAGTTATTAACGGTTTGAGCATACTCGAATGTATTACAACTCTTCCATAAAACTTAAGCTTTTCGCTCCAAAAAGAAAAAAAAAAAAAAAATCAGTTTGCCTGCCTGTTTGTAAACGGATAGTCACAGCTAAAATAATCTAAAATGATGTGCTTATCAGATCTTATTTTATAAACATTGTCTTCTAGGCCAACTGAAACTAACTTTGAAGAGACAAACTTAAAAACTGGCTTGTCGGCTTGAGCTTTTTTTTGGCTACTTCTAGAGTCAGCTCTTTTTAGTTTCAAAATTTGCATGGCTGCCTCTTTGATTTTACTTCAAGCATGGGTCTTAAATCATGCAGAAATTGCTCGAAGTTTGCTCGAACACAGTGGCCTTAGGTTTAGGCTTATTTGCATCTTTACCATAGCATAAAGTCCATTCTTTAGGTACCTCAGCGCTGCCGCGCGTTTCGTTTTTGGGTGCTGTTTACTTAGTTACTGTATGGGTTATTCCTGCTCTTTATCCCCGGCCCCCGTGGCAGTTCTGACTCGGCACGATCTGGGCGTTGTTTTAGCCACAACTCTCCTCGCTTTCAAGACAACACTGGAACTGCGCCGTGCTCCCCGGCGGCTCCCGGTTCTACAGGCAGACGCGGTCTCCACGTCATTGGCGCACGTGCAGGCGCGGGGCGGCGGGAAGCGGTCTGCGCGCGGCCGCGGTAAACAAGCGCCGCGCATGCGCCGTGACTTCACCCCGTTTGGCTTTTGGTATTTACTTTGTGCCAGCTACGCGACCATGGGGATCAGAATCCTCCACACAATGGCACGGTCGGGGCTGAACGAGGCCCGGCTACGGGAGGAAAAGAAAAGAAAAAAACAGTGGAGGGTGGGCGGTCCACAAACGCCACATAAAACATTCTCAGCCACGACATTTCCCCGAACATCGCGAGATCTCCACGGCCTGGACGTGACCTCCCCGCCTGTGGTCTGTGCGCATGCGTGGGACTTTTTGGCGCGCAGACAGTTCAAAACTTCCTGCTTGGTCACAAGTTGCCAAGTTTGGCGCTTGGGAAATGGTTATTAAATTGATACGGTGGATTCAAACCCATAGCAACTCGTTCTTTGCGGGGGGGCGTTCGTTCTAGATTTCACTTTATTGTGTATAATCGTCCCCGCTTCTGTCCGTTTATTGGTCATGAACTCTGGGAACATTTAAAGATAGAAGAGGTAAATGAAGGCAACAACCATATCGCATACTTAAACGAGGCTAGAAAGAACTGTAGGCAATGGAGGTCGCTCTCCTTAAAATACCTATGCATATTTATAAACAAGAAGGCAGTGTGTTACATGTCATCTACAAGGTGCAAGAGTGAAATTGAAATGTCCTTGAGTGGGTGGAACAAAGGCGCTAGACAAAGGGTGTCACGAGCAAGAGCTGACATGGATACTGGGTAAAAGAGTTGTGATAAACCGGAGTCAAGAATGTTGGAAGTGTGCAGGGACTTGACTGACCTGGCCTCTTTTCTCTCCCAGGGCACATGGAACACCTGCACAAGCACTGGATTTTGTTCTGCGACTCTTAAAGGTACTACCCAACACCTGAAGCGTCCTTCCAATGAAATCCATCTCCCAACTTCACCCTTCAGCTAGAATGAAATGTGGATTTCATAGAATCAGTGAAATTTAGCCAACAAGTTATTCGTTGTGTTACTGAATCATCACGGAAGTAGGTATTTCTAGTCTACAGCCTCCTGGTTCTGTAAATCCTAGAGGCCCCCTTGATATGGAGAGCAGTGCTGTATATAGCATAGCCTGTATTCAGTCATTCCTTGGTATTCCTAGGATTGTTTTCAGGAATACTCAAGTCCATGATGCTCAAGTCCCTTCTATAATTTAGGGTGTACTATCTACATATAACCTATGTTCATCTTACTGTAAACTTTAAACGATCTCTAGATTACTTGTAATATGTAAACATTGCAAATAGTTCTTGTACTGTATTATTTAGGGAGTAACGATAAGAAAAGCAGTAAGTATAGATGCAGGATTTTGGCTGAATCTTACGATGTGAAAACCATGGTTATGGAGTTTACCCCCCCCCACGCCCCCCGAATGCGTTTGAAAAATAGCTCTCTGTGTTGCCCAGGTGTTTAAATGGGCCCAAATTCTTGGCTCAAGTAGTCCTCTTTCTTCAACCTTCAGCGTAGCTGAGATTACAGGTGTGTGCTACTGTACCCAGTTCTGACTGTATTTTGTTCCTTCTCCTCTATAGAGTACAACATAAAAAGAGTGTTGCGCGGGGTGGGGGTGGGGGGCCTGGGTTCGATTCCCAGCACCCACTTGGTGGCTGCGAACCGTCCTTAACTCCAGTTCCAGGAAAATCCGAAGCCCTCTTCTGACCTCCGCGGCATTGCACAACACAGGTGCACTCATTTACATGCAGGCAATACATTCATACACATAAAATAAAATTTAAAAAATAGAAAAAAGACTGATAAGGGGCTGAAGAGATGAATCAGCAGTTAAGAGCACTGGCTGCTCTTACCGAGCACCTGGGTTTGGTTCCCAGCATCCACATGGCAGCTAACAATTGTCTGTAATCACCGGTTTCAGGGGATCTGACACCCTCTTCTGACCTCAGTGGACATTGCGTGACATTGGTGCCTTACATGCATGCAGACAATACACTTAGACATATAAAATAAAAATATTTTTAAAAATACTAATGGGGCCGGGGGTGGTGTCGCACGCCTTTAATCCCAGCATTTGAAGCAGAAGCAGGCGGATCTCTGTGAGTTCAAGGCCAGCCTGGTCTACATAGTGACCAGGACAGCTGGGGCTACAGGGAGACCCTGTCTCAAAAAGATCAAAAAAAAAAAAAAAAGACTAATGAAATGCATAATTTTACTAGGCTCAGCAATGTAGCTTCCTTCATCTGTAAGAAAACTAAAAATAGAAAGCCATAGGATTAAAGCTGGTAGTGGTGGAGATGGATCTAGTTTATTAATATATAGAGGGAAGTACTTGGAAACCAGGTATAGTGTCCCAGCTACTCAGGAGGCTGAAGCTGGAGGGCTGCTTGAGCCGAGGAAGTTGAGGCCAGCCTAGAAAGCAGCCTGAGAGGTGGAGGGAGGGAGGTAGGAATGAGGGAAGGAAGGGGCAGACGTGATAATCCCCTACCCAGAAGTTCTCCCTAGAGCACTTTATTGAAAGCCATCTCTTGGCATGTGGGCCATATGGGTTAAATTCATAGGAAAACCGTGCAGGAAAAACTTATAGATACAATAGAATAGGATTTCTGGACTGAAGCCTAGGTATTTTGTTTTAGGGTTGGGATCACAGCATCTAAGTGTAATGTCATAGCAAGTGTTTAGAATTGGGAATCTTGCTGGGCATGGTGGCATATGCCTTTAATCCCAGCACTCAGGAAGCAGAGGCAGGCAGATCTCTGTGAGTTCAAGACCAGCCTGGTCTACTTAGTGAGTTCCAGGTGAACTGGAGCTGCAGGGAGACCCTGTCTCAAAAAGACCAAAAATAAATAAATAAATGAATAGGTAAATAAATAAAAATAGAATTGGAATCTAAAACTTGGGGTTTGACTTTTGGATCTATCCGTCATGCTATATGACCTTTTAGAAGCTCAGTTTCCCTATTTACAAAATAAGGGTAACAGTTTTGTGGTGTTTGTTTTTTGTTTTTTTTTTTTTTTTGTGTGTGTGTGTGTGTGTGTGTGTGTGTGTTTAAAAAGCCATAGGGGCCATATGTAATGGTGTTTGCCTTTATTCCCAGCACGTGAGGCCAGCCTGGTCTACATAGCAATTTCCAGGCTGGCCAGAACTACTTAGTGAGACCCTGTCCCAAAGCAACAACAACAACAAAATAAAAAGCAAAACAAAAAGGATAAGGGGACTGAAGAGATGGCTCAGCGGTTAAGAGCACTGGCTACTCTTGCAGAGGACTAGGTTCAATTCCCAGCACCCACATGGCAGCTAACAACCTTCTGTAACTCCAGTTCCAGGGGATCTGATGCCCTCTTCTGATCACCATGGGCATTGCCACATTTGGTACACTTACATACATGTAGGTAAAACTCTCATACACATAAAATAAAAATAATAAAATATTAAAAAAATAAGGGTAAGGATACTTATGGGATTATTGTAGTGACAAGATGAGGTACTGTGGAGAGAGTGTGAGTTAGCAACATAGAACTTGGTATGTAGTAAATGATCAATAAAGAAGAGTTTCTTTCCTGAGCACAATTTTTGCAAGATACCCACCTACTGAATTGTGGGTGCTGCATGGGACATAGGGTTATCCATATTTAGGACCTTTTTGGGGGAGCTGGAGAGATGGCTCAGTGGTTAAGAACATTGACTGTTCTTGCAGAAGACCCCAGTTCGAATCCCAGCATCCACATGGCAGCTAACAACTGTAACTCCAGTTCCAGGGGATCCAACAGCCTCTTTTGTCCTCCACGGGCATTGCATGACACGGGTGCACTTACCTATGTGTAGACAATACACACATAACACACATTAAATTAAAAAAAAATTTTTAAAGCCTTTTTTGTTATTCTAGGTTTGTTTGTTTTTGTTTGTTTGTTTGTTTGTTTGTTTGTTTTTCAGATAGGGTCTCCCTATAGCCCCAGCTGGCCTGGTACTCATTGTGTAGACCAGGCTGGCCTTGATCTCACAGAGATTCACCTTCTTCAGTTTCTTGGGATTGCTGGGATTAAAGGTGTATGCCACCATGCCTGGTTTAGGAAGACTTTTAAGACAGTTTCCCTACCTTGCTTGTGTATTAGAATTACCTGGGAGCTTTAAAAGAGGCTGACTCCCAGGTTTTACCCCAGATCAATTAAATCAGAATATCTGGGAGCTTGGACATCAATTTATTTAAAGTGTGAGTGTGTGTGTGTGTGTGTGTGTGTGTGTGTGTGTGTATTGGAAACAGGGCCTGAAACTTGCTATGTAGATCTGGCTGGCCTCAATTTCCCAGAGATCTGCCTGTCTCTGCCTCCCTAGTGCTGAGATTGCAGGCATGTGCTTCGATCCTTGGCCCTCATCAGTATTTTTTTAAATATTATTTTTATTTTATGTGTATGAGTGTAATACCTGGGTGTAGGTAGGTGCACCAATGTCGTGTAATGCCTGTGGAAGTCAGAAGAGGGCGTTGGATCCCCTGGAACTGGAGTTAAGGATGGTTCGTAGCCACCGTGTGTGTGCTGGAAATTGAACTCGGGTCCTCTGCAAGAGCAGTCAGTGCTCTTAACCACTGAGCCATCTCCCCAGCGCCCCCTTACCACAGTATTTTAAGTTGTTTGATAATTAAGGTTAAGATCCACTCTTTTTAAAATAAAATCGCATTTGTGTGTGTGTGTGTGTGTGTGTATGTGTGTGTATGAGTGTATTGCCTGCATGTAAGTTAGTTCACCCATGTCGTGCAGTGCCCATGGAGGTCAGAAGAGGACGTCAGATCCCCTGGAATTGGAGACACAGAAGTTGTTAGCTGCCATGCAGGTGCTGAGATTCAAACCTGGGTCTTCTGTAAGAATAGCCAGTCTTAAATGCTGAGCTATCTTTCTAGCCCACTTCAGATCCACTATTTCAGGAGCTCCCTCTAGAAAGTGAAAAGAAATTAGATCTCCCGATCTGGTGGTTATATATTTGAAATTTTTCTGGAGGAATATAAGGCTAGAGCTTGAGATGAGCAGAGCTGGGCACTGTGAGGTCTATTGTGGAAGGAAGCAGCTGTGATATGTTGGCTTGGAAACAATGTTGTCATCACTGTAGATGCCTGGAGCATACAAGCTTTGCCATAGTGAGGGAAGACTTTGAACCTAGCAAGCTGGCCCTTTGATCTAGCTCAGGCAACACAGGTGATAGTGTCTTGGTTTCTTTGCCACCTGGTGGGGCAGGATGAAGTTTTACAACCTGCTGTGCTCTATTGACTGGGGAGGACTTGAAGGCCTCAGCAAAGTGTGTGCATGGGTGGTCCTCTCCTGGGAGGGCAGGTGGGAATGCTTTTTTAGTAGGCATTGATAATGAAGCTTTTCAACAAAGCCTATCAGTGATTGAGCTGATCTGACACACACTGGTTTTCTCATTTGACAGACCAGAAAAGTGAGGCTCAAGCTTATCTTTGTAGTCTTTCAATGTATACAGAATCACTTGGAAAAGGAGAGGAAGAATGTCTGGGAGAGATCTCAATTTATGTTTTTTGATTTGTTTTGTTTTTTAAATATGAGGTTTCATATATCTCAGGCTAGCGTCAAACTTGCTGTGTAGCTGAGGATGACTTTGACCGTCTGGTCTTCCTGCCTTCACATACATTTTCTCAGCCCCCCCCCCCCACTGGTCTTTTTGAGACAGGGTCACCTTGTAATCCCAGCAGGTCTGGAACTCACCATATACTAGCCAAGAATATTTTGCTTCATGGTAGAAACTGTCTTTAATTGGGTACCTTTTTTAGGAAAGCAAGCACACATGTGAAAGATAGTCATCATGAGACAGGCATGCTGGAGAGCTTGGGCTCTGTCTCAGGTGATTCTTTTTTTAAATTGATAAATTTATTGTGTATGTGTGTATGATATGTGTGTAGGTACATGCATGCCGGGGAATGGATGTGGAGGTCAGAGGACAACTTTGTGGAATAGGTTCAAGACCTTTATGTGGGTTCCAGGGATCGAACTCAGGTTATCAGGCATATGCTTTGCCCACTGAGCCATCTTGTTGCTGTCAGGTGATTTTTATGAGTTAGAGACCCAAAGAGAAGTAATGCTGGAGGCATGTGGCAGCTTGTTCAACTGCTGAAGACCACTGGTGCTTTTGCACAGGGGGCAAATCAAAATGCTTAGGCCCAACTGGAAAAAAAAAAAAAAAGTGTAGTTAGGAGGTCTGCGGTTATAGTCCTAGTGTTAGAGCACATGCTTAGTATTTATAAGACCCCAAGTTCAGTCTCCAGTGGAAAAACCAAACCCTCAGCTCCCACCCAATAAAAAACTGGTAATCATATATTTTTTGCTTTGTATATGTTAAATGTCTATTGGACTTTGTTCAAAAGTTTCATATTATATCAGTTTGGTGGGGAGGTGTTCTGATCCTCCACATAGGGTTTCTAGTCATCTTTCTGCCTGCTTCTTCAGGAGGAATATTAGAATTCTTTCTATTTAAAACAAAGTTTTATGGGGCTGGAGAGATGGCTTAGTAGTTCAGAGCATTGGCAGCTCCTGCAGAGGACTTGGGTTCAGTTCCCAGCACCCACAGGCCTGCTAACAACCATCTGTAACTCCAGTTCCAGGGGATCCAGCGCCCTCTTCTGACCTCCATGGGCATTGCACCACACAGGTGCACTTACACACATGCAGACAATACATTCACACACGTAAAATAAAAAATAAAATATTTTTCGCCGGGTGTGGTGGCGCACGCCTGTAGTCCCAGCACTCGGGAGGCAGAGGCAGGCGGATCTCTGTGAGTTCAAGGCCAGGCCGGTCTACATAGTGAGTTCCAGGACAGCTGGGGCTACAGGGAGACCCTGCTTCAAAAAGACAAAAAATAAATTAAAAAAAAATTAAAATAAGATATTTTAAAATGTTTTATTAAATAAATAAATGTAGGAATACGTATTTATTTTATGTGCATGAGTATATTGCTTGCGTGTGTGTAAGTGCACCAGTGTTGTACAGTACCCAAGGAGTTCAGAAGAGGGTATTAAATTCCCTGGAACTGGAGATACAGTTGTGGGCTGCCATGTGGGTGCTGGGAATGGAACCTGGGTCCTCTGCAAGAGCAGCTAGTACTCTTAACTGCTGAGCCATCTCTCCAGCCCCAGAAATAGAATTCTACTTAGACTAGCTTCCTTGGACACATTACTTTTCTTTGTAATTTTTTTCCTCTACAGTAAGTATTTGGGGTCTGGTGCTATGAAGTGTGATGATGATAAGATGTATCTACCATTATTGGGGTTGCAGCCTCCAGAGTACTGAATGGAGGAGTGTCATCATGGAGACATCAGGAAGCATCAGGAAGTTCTCAGGTCAACATTCAGAATGTTCTGTTCTTTGCCTTGAAGAACAAAGGAGAAAGAATTTCAGGGGTTGCTAGGATTGGAGGTTGCTAAAATGGGTACAGGGAGGGGATGGAGAGATGGCTCAGGGGTTAAGAGCACTGACTGCTCTTGCAGAGGACCTGGGTTCTATCCCCAGCACCCACATGGTGGCTACAAACCGTCCTTAACTCCGAAACCCTCTTCTGACCTCCACAGCATTGCACGACATGGGTGCACTCATATACATGAACATAAAATAATAAAATATTTTTTTTTAAATGGGTACAGGGAAAAGACAGTTGTTTTGTCTAATTTCTAGCAAGAATGATGGTAAAATGGTCAAATACCATAGGTGTTAGGATACTCTATGGAAGCCCAGTCATTGGAACTATGAAGTGGGTGAAGAACAGACTCTGCAGAAGCAAGTAGAAAGATAGGAGACTTGGGGTGAAGAGAGAAGCAGGTTCAGAGTTACAAGAGGGGCCAGGGATATATATACTCAATTGGTTATATGCTGGGCTGGAATGCATGAAGCCTTGGGTTCAATGCCCAGTATTGATGATGCATGCTGGTAATCTCAGGCTGCATAGTGAGCCCTCAAGGCCACATGAGACCCTTCCCATCCCCCTACCATAAAAAGATTATACAGGGCTGAATATTCTAATTAGTAATGTGTTTTTTTAATATTTTATTTTTATTTTATGTGTATGTGTGTATTGCCTGCATGTAGGTAAGTGCACCTGTGTCATGCAATGCCATGGAAGACAGAAGAGGCTGTTGGATCCCCTGGAACTGGAGTTACAGACAGTTAGCTGCCATGTGGGTGCTGGGATTCAAACCCAGGTCTTCTGCAAGAACAGAAAGTGTTCTTAACTGCTGAGCCATCTCTCCAGCCCCATAAGTAATGGCATCACCCAAGTTTTAATTTAGGATAAAAGAACCAACATATACAAGATGTTTTTATTTATTTGTGTTTTATTTTATGTGTGAGTGTTTTGCCTATGTGTATGTAAGTGCACACATGCATGTAATGCCTGCAAAAGCCAGAAGAGGGCATCGGATCCCCCTGGAACTGGAGTTACAGACAGTTGTTAGCCACCATGTGGGGGCTGGGAACTGAACTCAGGTCCTCTGCAAGAGTAGCCAATGCTCTTAACCACTGAGAGCCATCCTCCGGCACTGCCCCCACAAGATTTTTTTTTTTTTTTTTTTGGTCTTTTTGAGATAAGGTCCCCCTGTAGCCACAGCTGGCCTGGATTCACTATGGAGACCAGGCTCACCTCAAACTCACAGAGGTCTGCCTGCCTCTGCCTTCTGAGTGCTGGGACTAAAGACGTGCACGACCACACCTGGCCCACAAGATGTTTTTAAAGAAACAGTGCGGGGGCTGGAGAGATGGCTCAGCAGTTAAGAGCACGGACTACAAGGTGCTGGGACTACAGGTGTGTGCCACCACTCCCAGCAACTAAATAAAAAATTTTTTTTTGTCTTTTTGAGACAAGGTATCCTTGTAGCCCAAGCTGTCCTGGAACTTTTTTTTTTTTTTTTAATATTTTATTATTTTTATTTTATGTGTATGAGTACACGTATTGCCTGCATGTATGTGAGTGCACCCATGTCGTGCAATGCCTCGGTGGTCAGAAGAGGACTTCTGATTCTTCTGGAACTGGAGTTAAGGACGGTTCATAGCCACCATGTGGGTTCTGGGAATCGAACCTGGGTCCTCTGCAAGAGCAGTCAGTGCTCTCAGCTGCTGAGCCATCTCTCCAGCCCCCTGTATTTTTAATTTTTAACAATTATTATTTATTAACTGAGATAGGATCTTACTTTGTAGCCCAGGCTGATCTTAGAACTTATGGCAATCTTCTTGCCTCAGCCTCCTGAGTGCTAGAATGACAGGAAGGTGCCATCATATCCCACTTGATGCTTCTTTTGTTGTTGTTGTTTTTATTTTTATTTTTTGAGATAGGGCCTCCCTGTAGTCCCAGCTGGCCTGGAACTTGCTATGTAGACCAGGCTGGCCTTGAACTCACAAAGATTAACACCCCCCCCCCACATGCGCTCAGTGCTGGGATTAAAGGCATGTGCCACCACACCCAGCTTCACTTGATACTTCTTGTTCTTAAGGTCCCTGCGGTTCCTCTGAGTCTTATAATGAATCCCTATCCTCTTGTGTGTGTGTGGCTTTCTGTTTTTCCCTAGGCAGCAATATTACATGCCTAGTGAGTGAGTCTCGCTTTGCTGCTTTTGTCCTAATGAAACCACATACCTTCACATCACACATGTGTAGCAAAACACATTCAGCTCACTGTGGCTTGAGTACCTCACAGAACTTGGGTCTTTTGTCTAGACTTTTCACTGCATATTAGTCATCTGTTATTGTACAACAAAGTAACCCCACAATTTAGTACTTCAAGACAATGAAAGTTCTCTCATGGTTTCTTTGGGCCAAGAACTTGGGAGCAGCTTATGCAGGATGGCTCTGAGAATCTCAAAGCTGTAGCTGAGTTGTAGGCTAGGACTGTTTTCACTGGGGGGCTACAGAATCTTCAGGTTCCAAGGTAGCTCACTTACACAGCTGGCTGCTTGGGGAGAAGCCTGTTTTCTCCAGTAGGACTCTTCAGAAGACCACAAAGCTCTGTAGCATGATAGCTTACTCCAGTAGGAATTCAAGAGGAAGAGAGCCAGAAAGTCTCCTTAGACTCTTACCTCACAGGTTGCTTATAGTCCCTTCTGGTACATTCTGTTTCTTAGGAACAAGTAAGGGTCCAGCCTACATTCAAGGAGGTGATTAGGTGTCACCATTTGAAGAGAAGACTATCAAAGAACTTGTGTTTGTGGACGTCTTTAATGTCAACCTCTCGGGTGCCAAGGGGCAGAAAAACGGAAAAAACAACAAATGTCTAATCCACTTTCAATAGGGTAGTTTATTCATTTCTTTTCCTCCCTTTCTCCTTTTCCTCCTTCCCTTTCTGTTTTAAAAACATTCTTGTGTATGAGTGTTTTGCTTGTATAAATATAAGTGCATGCAATGCCTATGGAGGCCAGAAGAGGATGTTGGATCCCCTGGAACAGGAATTACGAATGGTTATTAGGCTAGCTCAGTGGCACATGACTAATCCCACTCACTTAAGAGGCTGAGGCAGAAGAATCTTTGAGTTTGAGGACAGACTGAGCAAAAATAAACGAACAAGTAAGTAGTACATATCCAGCTTATGTGATAATTTTCTAAAGGTGGAAAATGTTAAATTAATAGTTGAATTTCTGGCCTGTTATGGGGGCTTAACACTTGTAATCCTAGCACTGGAGAGGCAGAGGCAGAAGGATCATGATTTGAAGGCTAGCCTGGGCTATATAATGAGGGTATTCTGAGTCTCATATTTTCAAAAAAGGAACTAACCTAACCCTAAATATAAAAAAGTAGTTAATACTGGGCTTACAAGATGGATTACGTGAGTTGCGATCTCTAGCACCCATGTCAAAAGCTGGGCCCAGCAGTGCACATCCGTAACCCAGTGCTGAAGCAGATATTGGTGGGTCACTGGAGTGGCTGTCTGGCCAGCCTCGCCAAATCAGTGAGCTGCAGGTTCAGTGAGAGAGAGAGATCGAGAGAGAGAGAGAGAGAGAGAGAGAGAGATAGAGAGAGAGAGAGAGAAGATCGGGAGAGGAGAGAAGAGAGAGTCAGACAGACCCTGTCTCAAAAAATAAAGTGCAGAGTGATTGAGGACACCCAAAATCCACTTCCACCCCTGGCCTCCACACAAATGCACATATATGTACAATACACACACACACACACACACACCATATGCACAAGTAGAAAATACATCTTAGGCTAAGAATATTGAACGAAGAAGGAGCTTCAGTTTCAAAGAATTAGACTCCAGCTCTGCCCTGCCACCTCTCTTTTAAATGTATGAATACCTACATGTGTGTATGTACACCACATGCATGCCTAGTGCCTGCAGAGGCCAGAAGATGGCATTATATCCCCTGGAACTGGAGTTACAGGTGGTTGTGAGCTGCCATATGGGTGCTGGGAACTGAACTTGGATCCTCTTCAAGAGCAGCCAGTTCTCTTAACCACTGAACCATCTCTCCAGCCCCTTTATCTTCTCTCTCTCTCTCTCTCTCTCTCTCTCTCTCTCTCTCTCTCTCCTCTCTCTCTCTCTGTGTTTAGGTTAGAGGACAACTTTAAGGAGTTGCTTCTCCATGTGGGTCACCAAGATGGAACTCAGGAGCCATCTTGCCAGCCAGAGTATAGCTAGTTTAAATTCCCGATTTGGGGGTACTTCAAATGCTGTCCAATTATTATTTAAATTAATACTAAAAAATTTGTGGCCTACATTCAAATGTATTTTGTATTTCTCCTGTAACATTGCAAAGCGTTTGCAAGCTGGTTCTCCTGTCAATATTCAGGAGTTTTTCTTACATATATCTCTCTGAAGGCTGTTGGGAGTTACTGTGAAGGCTGTTGGCTTCCCAAAAGGCAGATGTTTCATCTTGAGGAAAAATACCTTTCTTGTGTTCTTCCTACCACTCTGTGAAGGCAGTCCTCAATTATCATACATAGCATTTTCCTTTAGTTCAATAAAGAGATTTTTAAGGAGAGCAGTGGAGGGAGGATGGGAAGAGTCACTTTCTTACCATAAATGAGTTCCTAGAATCCTGTTAATATGTAGGGTTAGCAACATTCCAGTTAGGAAGAAGTCCACAAGGTAAATTTGCTTTTGCAAATGCTAATTGAAAGCCTTCCTCAGCAATCCAGTCCTTTCCCTTCTTTCTTTAGTCAGCAGGGTCCCATGGTGGCTGGTTTTGAAAGTAATTATCCCCTGAGCAGTTACCTAGCACCATGGCAACCCAAACGTCAGCAAAATGGGAGAGACCCACACAAAATAGCTGCGGCCGGCCTTCTATCGTTCCTCCAGTTCAGCCCTGCCTGAAACCTGCTGCAGATGGGGCTAAAGGCATGAAGGCCTGTACACCCAAAAATTTCTGTGTGTTGATATGAATTTTCCCATGAGCAGAGATGTAGGAGCATATAGTAAACTATGTCATGAAATCCCCTCTCCCCCGGGAAAACCCCCATATAGCATATTTAAAGGGTGGGAACAAATGTCAGAATAATACAAAAAGTATTTGTGCTTCTAAGGTTAGTAGAGTAGGTTGATAGTAGAGGAAGTCAGAGCCCAAATATATGATCTGATTTATGTTTAAACACAAAGGAATACTTTTAAAATATTTTTATTTACCTGAAATAGAAAAATGGCTTTAACCGAGCTGAAGGGCATGTAATGCTGTCCGTGGTGCTGAACACCCCACTCCTCAGATGTGCTCTAAGAAAGGTTAGGGAACACCTTGCCATGTCGGGATTCTGAGAATAGAAAAGAAAAAGAGTTGGAGAGAAGGCATCATTTACTCCCCATAGGAAGCAGCTCTGAATGCTCAGAATAAAATTACCTGATGAAGAAAAGAAAAAAAAGTGAGGAAGGCAGAGGTCTGTGTGATAGAGTCTTGTCCTTTTCATATGGAGATTTTTTTGATCAGAGCCAATCAGGTCAGAGATTTCTGCTGCTTTGCTCCTGAAAAGAGAAGTGGGGGAAGGGAGAGAGAAGATGGCCACATTTCCCCTTGAGCCACATGATCCATTTCCCATGTGACCCATTCCAGAGCCTTGGAAAGAAGAAGGGAGGGGCACCAAGAGAGTGGGGCTGGGGGTGGGAGAATGGTTTCACAGTCAACCGTGCACGGCGTCATCTTGTCTCCCTACCAGGAAGCAGGCTGTGAGCCGGGGGGAAGGCAGAGGACAGATATGAATGTGTTCCCAAGATTTCCTGGTGGTCTCTGGCATTCTCCAAAGTCCTGTCCGAGAGTCGTTCCTGACCAAGAAGACCCTCTGAAATCAAGTCCCGATGAAGGTATGTGAAAGACTGAATGTTTGGCATCATAGCTGAAATTCGATTCAGGATATAATACCTTTCCTCTTTTTTTTTTCCAGGCAATTTTGAGATTTTTGTTAAGGCTTCGATGCTCATTAGGGGCTTTAGGTTTGTTATGGGTCCAGAAAAGATACCTAGGTAATTCTGTAAGATGAATACTTCTCTAGCATAAGCAACTGTTGAGAAAAAATTAGTTGGGAATTGTATATAGTAATTGAAAATAAAACAGTAAACTCATTGATGAAAAGGTCTTCCCACCCTTGAATCCTGGAAAGAGGGAGGGGGAACACTGCTGAGAACAGCTAGATTTCACTGTCACTATAATAAACCCCATCTCATCTCTTCCAGCTGTTAGTCTGTGTCGGTGTTCCAGAGGTTACTGTCGGTAGCTTAGGAAGCCTGAGTGGGCATCATACTGTTCCTTTGTGCTGTGCTCTCATCTTCCTTCTGAGGTTCCTGGTGCCAGGAACACTGCTCATTCCCCCAGCCCTGGACACTAGACTGCCACAGAATTCAAATTCCACAGCTTACAGAAAGCCCTGTGGAAGTTCTTAAAGGAATCTACCAAAGTTAAAGGCTCCAATCTGTCCTGAACTCACCTTGTTTTCTTTGAGTATTTCTTCCCAGCACAAAGAGAAGAGCTAGCACATTCATTTGATTTCATTTATTTGACAAATCCTTAGGAAGTTCTTGCTATGTGCCAGCCATTATTCCAAGCATAAGGAATCGTTTAACCATAGAACACAGTTTAGAGATAAATGGAGGTGCAGAGGATTTCAGGAACTTTCATGAGGTTACTTAGCACCTAATGGAACCAGAATTTAATCCCAAGACTCACAGTGCTGGTTCGTAACCACTGAGCCCTGCTGCCTGCCTGCTTGTGTTAGCTCAAATGATGTCAGCAGTCTATTTGGCTACGAATTTTGTTCAGCTGATGCTGCTAGAAGATTGAGTCAGTTTGCCTGGCTGAAACAGATCCCCAGTGAAATCTGTATTTAATCTTGAATTTTCCCAGTAGTCACATTCTATACCCCCAAATAACCCAGTAAGTAATCACTTGTTCTCTTCCCCTGGTGCTACATAGATACCTAGTAGTAAAACATGATGTTACTATGGTGACCTGATATCTAAAGGGAAGAAGATAAATCTGGAATTGCATCATGTTTTTTTTTTTAATTGAACCTAGAAACATGCTTCTACTTCAGAACCTAGTAACATCCCCAGCCTAAGCATATTGCCTTTATCTGATTCTCAAAATGAATACATTAAGCCATGTGTGCTGCCTTATGCTTATAATCTCGACAACTGGGTGGTGGAGGCAGGAAGATTGTCACAAATTTGAAGCCAGCTTGGGCTAGAGAGTAAGATCCTATCTCAGAAAAAAAAAAAAGATTAAAAACTTTAAAAATTACACATATTAGCTATGATGTGTGACTGGATTTGTTGCTTTAAAATAACATCTTGCTTTTAAAACAAGGATACCTCTTTGGAAATTATTTTACACCCTTTTAAAAAATATTTATTTCATTTTAAATTATGTGTATGTGTCTGTGTGTGGGTTTGTGCTTGTGGGTGCGGGTACTCTCAGAGGCCAGAAGAGGGTGTCAGATCCCTTGGAGCTGGAGTTACAAGTGATTGTGAGCTGCTTGTTGTGAGTGCTGGGAACTAAAGTCAGGTCCTCTGAAAGAACAGTACAAGCTCTTAAATGCTGAATCATTTCTCCAGCCCCGCTATTTTAGGTTCTTAAGAGTGAAAAAAAGAAATTTGTTAATGCTTTTTAATAAAGTTAGGAATTTCTGGAGCTAGGGAGATGTTTCAGTGGATAGATAAAATGCTGGGCAAATGTGATGGCCTGAGTTCAGATCCCTAGCACTTGTGTGAAAAAAGAAAAAAGTGAGTGCGGCCGTGTGCACCTGTAATCCAAGCACTGGAGGCAGAGACAGGAGGGTTCCTGGAGCTTGCCCACCTTGACCTCTGGCCTGCATGGGTATGCACTCATACATGTACACACCACACACAGACACACACTCACACACATACAATGGTAGGAATTTCTGAGATAAAAGGATTTTCTCACCCTGAGTGGTAGCAAATGCCTGTAATCCCAGGTGAGGATTGAGAGATGGAGGCAGGAGAATCACCATGAGTTCAAGGCCAGTCCAGGCTACAGTGAGACCCTGTCAACAAATAAAACAAAACAAAATAATAGATGTTCTCCCTTGATCTGTGTGGGTTTCCTTCTGACCCTGGTAATAAAAGATGCTTGGTCTCGTTCATGCAAGCTGTGGAGAAGCTGAAAGAAGTTGCTGGGTCCAAGCTCCAAAGAGGAAGAAAAGGACAGCATGCTCGTGTTTGCACACTTCTTTATGAAGTGTGGTATTTCCCTCTAGTAGTCCATTGCACAATACAGTGTTTGTTTTTGAGACAGGGCCTCCCTGTAGCTCAAGCTGGACTCAATCATTAGACCACACTGGTCTTGATCTCATAGAGATCCTCCTGCTTCTGCCTCTCAAGTACTGGGATCAAAGGTGTGTGCCACCACCCCCAGTGTTGCACAGTACTTGGAAGAGTAATTATATCCTCCGTGGGACAGGTAACACTTCTTAAAACTTATTTATTTATTTATATTTTATGTGTATGAATGTTTTGACTAGATGTATGTAAGTGCACCACCTGTGTGCCTACTGCCTGTGGAAGCCAGAGGAAGGCATTGACTTCCCTAGAACTGGAGTTAAGGACAGATGTAGCCACCATGTGGGTGCTGGGAACCGAACCTGGGTCCCCTGGGAGAACAGCACATGCTCTTAACCACTGAGCCATCTCTCCAGTCCATCCAATGCATTTTTTTTTTTCTGGTCTTTTTGAGATAGGATCTCCCTGTAGCCCCATCTGTCTTAGAACTCACTATGTAGACCAGGCTGACCTTGAACTCACAAAGGTCTCTGCCTCCCGAGTGCTGGGATTAAAGGCATGCGCCACCAAGCCCAGCACCCATGTAACACTTTTATGTTAGTAAAGTCACCTGAAATATGGCCTGGTGAGTGGTAAGCTCTTAGTACTTTTGAGAATGTTCAATGTTCAAGACTCTTAACAGTACTCTATTGAAGCCAGTTTAGAGCCTCATGCCTATTGTTTATTTATTTATTGTTTTTGAGACGGAGTTTCATGTAGCCTAGATTGGCCTTGAACTTACTGTGTAGCCCAAGTTAGCCTTGAACTTGCTGTATAGTCCAGGCTGGCCTTGAACTGATCCTGCTGACCCTATTCTCCAAGTGCTGGGATTAAAGAAAGGGCTATACCACCATACCCAGTTCTGTGTCCATCTTATTTGCATATGTTTATGATTAAGAGGGAAATAATATAGTAAGAACTTGGGAACAGTAAAATTTATGCTTGAAGTTTATATGTTAGCTAAGCTAATCTTGAAGCACCAGCAAACCAGAGTCCAGTAGGTAGTCATAAATTCCTTCCAGAGGACCACAGATCTTCCTCACATTTTTATTTGTACTTAGAATAAAATTCTCGTGCTATTTTTTATGTATAGTTAGATGGAGGTACCCCACCAGTCTTGCTTTCCTCTCACGTTTTGTCTCACACTCTTTTCCAACACCGAAGCAGCTCGCCTCAGGTTGCAAGCATCCCAAGTGGCTCTGCCTCATGCCTCTTCTAATGCCAGTCCTGAGAACATGGCCCAAAGAAATCTCAGAGCTGATGGGCTCTTCCCTAGGGACCCCTGAGATCCTGATGGTCGGCCTGGGTTTGGGCTAAACTATGGCAGTCAGGACCTGAATGGGAGATACTGTCTTAAGGCATTTTACCCCCACTCCCATCACCAGGCATTGGGGCTCAAAACCCAGGGCCTTGAGTATGCCAGGCAGGCACTCTACCTCTGAGCTACGTCCCCAGCCTTCTCCGCACTTTTGAAAGGTTGCTTAGGATTTGAATTTCAGTCACAACTAACTAGGATTAAAATGTTCACCCTCCTGGTCATATACACAAATACAGCCTTTATTATTTTTCCACAAAATTAAATCATTAAGAAGAAGAAGATGGGGTTGGTCGGTAAGGTGTGACCACAGAACTGCTTTACCTCCAGTGTCACCTGCTCTTTGTTACACAGAAGAAACAGCTGCCTGCTGGAAGTACACAACAGCAGTGCTGTTTGCTCCCCTGCAAACAGAGGGCTGCCCAGCAGAGGCCTGTCTGGGCTTTCTGCTTGTCCCTCTGGAATCTAAAAGGGACAACCCATTCAACCAGCTGAGCAGAGGACAGAACAGAGGAGGTGGAGAGGCTTCCCTTGAGGAGAGACCTGCTCAGTATGCTTTGGATATGGAGGCTAGGTATAAAAGTTCTGATGGAGGTGGAGGTGGACAGCAGCCTCGATGCAGGATGTGAGAAAGTCATGGCCAAATCCTGCCTTGTAGAATGTTGAATCTCTCCCTAGGTTGTGTTGATCAGGAAGGCAGGGAACAGAGCCAACAGCCAAAGTGTGGGTGGTGTCTCCTCCATGAGCCGTGGCTAAAGTGGGATGAAATGGGAGTTGGCTTCTCCAAAGGGGGTAGCTTGAAAGCAAGAGGAGAGTTACTGACTCTTGTTTCCGTGTTTGTAGTTCTTTTCCTGTGACTAGCCTTTAAAGGGGCATCTCCTGGAGTCTTTCATGCAGCAAACTTTCCTGGTGCCTGTCATATTTAATCTTCATAGCAACTTTGTGATATGCATTATTAGCCCTTGTTTCCAACGAGCAAACTACAGCTTAGATTAATTGACCTATCTAAGGTCACATGGCTAGCAGAGGCGAGATCAGACGCCAGCCCTTTTTAATATAATTTTTATTTATTTTATATGTGTGAATGTTTTGCCTGCATGTATATAAGTGTACCCATGTCATGCAATGCCTATGGAGGCCAGAAGAGAATGTTAGATCCCTGGAATTGAAGTTATGGACTGTTGTTAGCCACCATGTGGGTGGTGCTCTTAACCGCTGAGCTATTTCTCCAGCCTCTGCAGTTCTTTTTGATCATACTATATTGCCAATAATGCTCTTTCCTGTGTGTTTTCTAAAAGAACGCTTTGGGATGTTAGACTAATACATGGTTCTCAAGTTTGGGAGAATAGGGCACTAAGCAAGAACATCTACCAAAATTCGGATGTGCTTCATAGTCTTTTTCAGTGCCTAGAACACAAAAGCAAATATTTGTTGAGACTTTTGTTCTGGATGTTGTTCTTGGCTCTTTTCTTTCTTTTCTTCTTTCTCTCTCTTTTTTTTTTTTTTTTTTTTTTTTTTTTGGTCTTTTTGAGACAGGGACTCCCTGTAGCCCCAGCTGGAACTCACTATGTAGACCAGGTTGACCACGATCTCACAGAGATCCACCTACCTCTGCCTCCCGAGTGCTGGGATTACACCCAGCTAAAAGTAAATATTTTAAAAATACTTATTTTTGTTATTTAAAAAAAAATTATTTTATTTTTTAGGTCCCTCTGTAGCCCCAGCTGGCCTGGAACTCACTATGTAGACCAGACTGGCCTTGAATTCACAGAGATCTGCCTGCTACTGCCTTTAAATTTTTTCTTTATCTGTTTGTGGGGATGTGTATATGTAGGGATACACTTGGAGGCCAGAGGAGGTCATTGAATCCCTTGGAGTTGGAGTTACATGCAGTTGTGAGCTGCCCAATGTGGGTGCTGGCAATGGAATTCAGATATTTTGAAAGAACAGAAAAAATTATTTCTTTAAAAATTATTTTTAAGCTAGGCATGGTGGTGCATGCCTTTAATCATAGCACTCAGGAGGCAGAAGCGGGTGGATCTCTGTGAGATCAAGGCCAGCCTGATCTACATAGTGAGTTCCAGGCCAGCTGTGACTACAAGGAGATCCTTTCTGAAAAAGGCCAAAAATAATATTTAAAAAAAAATTATTTCATGTGTATGAGTGTTTTGCCTGCATGTTTTCAGTATATCTGTGTCCTGCAGTGCCTGCAGACGCCAGAAGAGGGCATTAAATTCTCTGGAACTGGAGTTACAGATGATTGTTAGCCACCAAACCTGGGAACCAAACCAGGGTGCTCTGGAACAAATATTCTTAACTGGTGAGCCATCTCTCCAGTGTCTATTATTATTGTTGTTGTTATTTTAGCAGTAAGCATTCTTAACCTCTAAGCCATATCTCTCAGACCCTCATTTTTGTTTTCCTTTCCTTTTTGGTCTTTTTGAGACAGGGTCTCCCTGTAGCCCCAGCTGTCCTGGAACTCACTATGGAGACCAGGCTGGCCTTGAATTCACAGAACTCTGCCTGCCTCTGCCTCCCAAGTATTGAGATTAAAGGTGTGTACCATCATGCCTGGCTTGTTTTCATTTTTTTAAGACAGATTTTTATGTAGCCCAGGTTGGCCTGGAACTCAATATATAGCTGAGGTTGATGTTGAACTCCTGATACTCCTGCCTCTAGCACCTCCTTAGTGCTGGAATTGTAGGCATGCGATACCAAGCCTGCCTTAGCCCCTTTCTTGTAGAATTAATTTTCTTCTCAAAACAGATTAGTGAGGGAGATACTGCAACTTTATTAATGAAGACAGTAAGCACAAAGATGTTAAGTAACTTGCCAATAGCTCTAGAGGTTGTGAGTTGAAACCCAGACAGGCTAGTCTGAGAGCAGTTTCTCACCACAGTTGGCATTTGAGGCAGATAATTCTATGATGCTCACAGTAAAATGTTTCACGGCATCCCTAGCTTCCACCTACCAGATACCGGTAACATGCCCCTTTCAACCTAGAGTGTCTAGACATTTCTGTCGGTCCCCTGGGAGGCAAAGTTGTTTCTACTTGAGAACCACTGGTCTTAAGCCCTAGCTTACAGCCCCTGTCCTATACAGCCTCTTCATATTTAAAATGCGCACAGCATGCAAACAGATAGCTCAGTGGCCAAAGGTAACAATTTGAGATTGATCCCTAGACTCACATAGTGGAAAGAGAGAACTGACTCCTGCAAGTTGTTCTCTGACCTCTACACACAAAACTATAAATAAACCTAACTTTTTCAAAAAATGCACATGGCGGGGGTGCTGGAGAGATGGCTCAGCAGTTAAGAACACTGGTTGTTCTTGCAGAAGACCCAGGTTCGAATCCCAGCACCCACATGGCAGCTAACAACTGTCAGTAACTCCAGTCCCAGGGGATCTGACAGCCTCTTCTCACCTCTGAGGCATTGCACAACACGGGTGCACTTACCTACATGCAGGCAATACACACATACACATAAAATAAAAAAATAATAAAATTAAAAAAATAAAAATAAAAATGCACCTGGGGGGCTGGAGAGATGGCTCAGTGGTTAAGAGCACTGGTTGCTCTTGCAGAGGACCTGGGTTTGATTCCCAGCATCCACATGGCAGCTGACAGCTGTCTGTAACTCTAGTTCCAGGGGATCCGACGCCCTCTTCTGACCTCCATGGGCATTGCACGACACAGGTGCACCTACCTACATGGAGGCATTACACTCATACACATAAAATAAAAATAATAAATAATAAATAAAAAATACACGTGGTTACTTTCCTCTACATCTAGAGAGGGAAATCACATTTGGGTGCTGGCTATGAAACCTTGTAGGAATGGCAGTGACCATGCTCTTCAGTACCTCCTGGATAATGCTATTAGGGAATTTTCTTTTTTGAGCAAGTCCTCTATATCCTAGGCTAACCGCCAACTTGCTGTGTAGCTAAGAGTGGCAATGAACTCTTGATCCTCCTGTACTCACCTCCCAAGTGCTGGGATTACAAATATGTGCTACTGTGACAGGATATACATTTTTAAAAGTTTATTTTAGTGTGTGTGTGTGTGTGTGTGTGTGTGTGTGTAAAAGTCAGAAGAAGGTATCAGATTCCCTGGAACTAGAGGTACAGGCAGTTGTGAGTCCCACATGTGTTCTGGGAACCAAATTCTGGTACTCTGAAAGAGCAGCAAGTCCTCTTAACTGAGCTACCTCTCCAGCCCCATTAGATAACAGGAATTTTGTTGAACATCCCACAGTTTCTAAATAGGGAGAATAACTGGATTTTTTTTTTTTCCCTCTTACCTTTCCATTGTTCTCTGTGCCAAGCATTTTAGACTGTTAAGAATTGAAATTTCTGCCAGGCACACTCCTTTAATCTCAGCACTTGGGAGGTAGAGGCAGGTGGATCTCTGTGAGTTCAAGGCCAGCCTGGTTTACATAGTGAGTTCTAGGCTAGCTGGGGCTACAGGAAGACCCTGTCTCAAAAAGACCAAAAATAAATAAATGAATGAATTAATTTGAAATTTCTGAGGCCAGCTAGATGACTCAGCAGGTAAATATGCTTACCACCAAGTCTGGAGACTTGAGTTCAATCCCTAGGATCACATGGTAAGGAGAGAACCTACAAGTTGACTTCTGCACATGCAGGATGGCACGGATGCACTGGCATGCATGCATACACACAGACCAAATGCAATTAAAGAATTTTAAAAATAGATAAATTAAAAAATAACTCCGATTTCAGCATGACCTGGTGGCACATACCTATAGTCACTGACTGGAAGAAGGATAGTTAGAACCCATGAATTCAAGATCAGTCGAGGGAACATAGCAGGACCCCATCTCAAAGCTGGATATGATGGCTCGTGCTTGTAATCCCAGCACTAGGGAGGCTGCGGCAGGAGGATTGCCTGGAGTTCAGAGTCCTCCTGGGCCATAGGACCCTGCCACAGAACAGCAACAAAATAGCAAAAAAGAAAAAGAAAAAAAATCCAATGTAAGCTGGGGATGTGACTCATTGGGTACAGTGCTTGCCTGTTGCATAGGAAGCCCTGGATTTGATCCGCATTTTTATATAAACTAGGTATGATGCTGCACATCTATAATCCTAGCACTCAGTGAGGCGAGAGAATCAGAAGTTAAAGGTCATCCCCAGCTACATAGCAAGTGAAGGCCAACCTGGGCTACAAGAAACCCTGTCACACACACCCCCACCAACCACACACACTGCTGATTTTAGGTGTGCATTTTTGGTATAGCAGGACAGAGATGTTGAAATATATTGCTGAGTCCTAGACAGAAAATGTCTTGTAAATAATTGCTTACTAATAAACTACCAAACTTTGCTATGATTTATTTTTAAAAAATAATTGAGGGACTGGAGAGATGGCTCAGTGGTTAAGAGCACTGACTACTCTTGCAGAGGACCTGGATTCGATTCCCAGCACCCACATGGTGGCTGCAAACCGTCCTTAACTCCAGTTCCAGGGGAATCCAAAACCCTCCTCTGACCTCCACAGCATTGCACTCCCTCTCTCTAGTCCCCCACCAAATTTCTGTGTGTGTGTGTGTGTGTGTGTGTGTGTGTGTGTGTGTGTGTATGTGTGTATGTGTGTGTATTAAGGCCTATAGAGTCAGGTTTGTGTCCCCGAATACCCTTTGGTGTGGGTTCATCCACTGAGCCTGGTCAACCTACTAAGAGTCTCATCCTTAAATGAGACTGACTCTCCCTGTCCCAGCAGTCACCAGTTGCCAGTAGGTCCTCCTCACATAGCGTTGGGGTTTCTTACTCACTTCCCCATGTCTGTGCTGGGATTTTGTCTGGCTTGAGCATACAACAATAAATTTTTTAAATGTCTAAAACTGGCACTAAGTATATGCATTAATCATGTGAAACAGAAATGTCTGACTGTATTTTCACATATATTTGCATAATTTGCCCATGAGAAATAACGGTTAGTATAAAATCAAATCGAACGTCAGTTTCATAAACTTGAGGAAAGCTTTTTGGGAAACCTTGATTGAGGACATTAGCGTACATAAATAGTGTCCCCAAATGTTGATGTTAGTCTGTGAGAGCACCTGACCCTCGACTCAGGCTGTATCAAATGCCAAAGTGATTCTCAATTAAGGACAGCTCCTAGCCAACCCAGAGCAGCCACCTCCCTCTGGAGGCCTCACCGCCTGTGTGGAGCCAGCTGGTACCTGCTCTTTCTGGCTTATCAGCACCCAGCCCTCCTGTTCTATGCATTGCATCTCAAGGCTGCCTCTCATTCTGGGACAGTGCAGGTTGAACTCAGGCTCTCTGACTTGTTCTCTATCCTTGGGTGCTCAGGGCAGCTCTGTTTTAAGCCATACCTTCTCTCTGTAGGTGGTGTGCTGCCACAGTCGTCTGAGCAGTGGAATTGACTCCTCTCCACTGCTGGCCTGTTACACTTGAGTTGCCATCATCAAAACCTGGGCTTGATGCTCGTGAGGGCTGTGGACAAACTGTCTCTTTGCTTGGACCACCTGACTTGCCTTTTGGATGAGGCTTCTGCCTCCCTCACTCCAAGGGAAATTGTCAGCTGGGCTGTGTGACTGTCCATTTTGCTGAGCTTCTCCTGTTTCTCAGCACTATTCAGCTGTCCTTTCACCCTGTGTGACCTTCCAGTGCTTTCTTTGGAATCAAATCTATTCTTTTTTTTGGTCTTTTTGAGACAGGGTCTCCTTGTAGCCCCAGCTGGCCTATAACTTGCTATGTAGACCAGGTTGACCTTGAACTCACAGAGATCCGCCTGTCTCTGCTTCCCAAGTGCCGGGATTAAAGGCAAGTGTCTGTACTGTAGTGTAAAGAGGTGGCTTCTAATCCTCCACCTTAGTTGAAGCCTCTAGCAGAGTCTTTTTGATATGATGGAATTCCATCTATTTTTAAAAAATATTTTAATAATTTAAATTTTATGTGTATGAGTGTTTTGCCTACATGTATGTATGTATGTATGTATGTATGTATGTATACCATATGCATGTCTGGTGCCTGAGGAGGCCAGAAGAGGGCATTAGATTGCCTGGAACTGGAGTTACAGATGATTGTTAGCCACTATGTGGGTGCTGGGAACCAAACCCCATCCTCTGCAAGAGTAGCCACTGCCCTTAACCACTGAGTCGTCTCTCCAGCCCTATCATCTATTTTTTTTTTGAAGGTTTATTTATTTTATTTTTACTTCTGTGTTATGTCTGTGTGCATATGCATATATGCATGCAGGTGCCCATGAAGACCAGAAGAGGGCCTCAGATCCCCTGGAGCTGGAGTTGCAGGAGGTTGTGAACTACCCAACACAGTGCTAGAAACAGAAATATAGTTTTCTGCAAGAGCAGCAAGTGTAACAAGGGTTTGTTAACTGCTGAGCCATCTTACCAGTTGTCCACTTCTGTGTTTGTTTTTGTGCTACTGGCATCCCACCTGTTATAACTTCCTTTCTGTTACTGAAATAAAACACAGACCAAAAGCAGCTTAGAGGAGGAAAGGGTTTATTTCAGCTTGCAGGTCACAGTCCATCATGGAGGGAAGTCAGGGCAAGAACTCAAGCTGGAACTTAAAGTAGAAACCATAGAAGAGCACCGTCCCTCTCCCCACTTAGCTGGCTCACTCCTATAGCCCAGGACCACCTGCCTAGGGAATGGTGCCACCCACAGGGGCTGAGCCCTCCTCTATCAATTAACAATCAAGACAATCAGCCACAGACATGCCCCCAAGTCAAACTGATCTGGGTATTCCCACTATTGAGACTGTTCTTTGGTGGGTCTAAGCACCATCCAAAAATTTCTTGCCCATTCCAGTGTCTTTAAGCATTTTTCTGTTTCCTTCTAGTAGTTTAGCAGTTTCAGGCCTACTCAGATATTTCATCCACTTTGAGTTGATTTTTACACCTGGTAAGAAATAAAAATTTGGCTTCATTCTTATTTGTGCAGACATCCTATTTTCCCAGCACCATTTGTTGAGAAGATTGGCCTTTCTCCAATGTTCTAAACACCCTTGTCAAAAATCAGTTGGCTGTAGTTGTGTGGGTTTACTTCTATGTTCTCTGTTCCGTTCTGTTGGTCTCTGTGTGTGGTTTTTTAAATGTTTTATCTTTATTACATTTAATTAGATTTTTTTTTTTTTTTTTTTTTTTGAGGAGTGTTGATACACAGGCCATGGTGCACACCTGGAGGTCAGAGGACAACTTGTAGGAGTCAGGTTTCTCCACTGTCATCCTGGGGATAGAGCACAGGCTTGGCGGCAGGTGCCTTTATTCAGAGCCATCTCCCTGGCACCTATGATTGTGTGTGGGGGGGGTGGGTTAAGTAAATAGGTAAGTGCACTTGTGTCATGCAATGCCCGCAGAGGACAGAAGAGGCTGTTGGATCCCTTGGGGCTGGAGTAATGGACAGTTGTTAGCTGGCAAGTGGGTGCTGGGATTCGAACCCAGGTCTTCTGTAAGAACAACCAGAGTTCTTAAGTGCTGAGCCATCTCTCCAGCCCCATGATTGTGCATATTTTAATGCAGATACCATGTTGGTTTGATTACTACAACTTCACAGTATATTTTGAAGTCAAGTAGGGCAATGCTTCCTGCTTTATTTATTTACTCAAAATTACTTTGGCTACTTGGGAGGCCTGGTAATCTGATATTTGGTAGATGCATTTTGTTTTGTTTTGCTTTCTAATTCTATGAAGAATGTCATTGGTATTTTGGTAGAGATTGCATTGAACCTGTAGATAACTTTGACTAACATGGAAATTTATTTTAAATATTTTATTTATTATTTTTATTTTATGTGTCTGAGTGTTATGCCTGCATGTATATAAGTGCACCTGTGTCATGCAATGCCTATTTACTAATTAAAATTTTTATTTTTATTTTATGTTATGAGTGTGTTGCCTGCGTGTATGTATGTGCACTCATGTCATTGCAATGCCTGAAGAGGTCAGAAGACGGCATCAGATCCCCTGGAACTGGAGTTATGGACAGTTGTTAGCTGCCATGTGGGTGCTGGGATTCGAACCCAGGTCTTCTGCAAGAACAACCAGTGTTCTTAACTGCTGAGCTATCTCTCCAGCCCCCTAACATGGAAATTTTAGTGATACTGAGTCTTCCAGCTCATGAATACAGGATTGTCTTTCTCTCCTTTCCCTTCCCTCTCCTCCGTCCTCCTATTTGCCTTCTTTCTTTCACCTGAATCCTTTTCAATTTCTTTCATAAATATTTTACAATAATATTCATTGTAGTGATCTTTTTAAAATTTTTATTTTTTATGTGTATGTGTGTATTGCCTGCATGTATTTAAGTGCACCCATGTCATGCAATGCCTGCAGAGGTCAGAAGAAGGCATTGGATCCCCTGGAACTATAGTGAGTTACAGACAGTTGTTAGCCTCCATGTGGGTGCTGGGAACAGAACCTGCGTCCTCTGCAAGAGCAGCCCGTTCTCTTAACCGCTGAGCCATCTCTCTAGCCCCTGTGATGATCTTTTACATCTCAGATTAAATGTATCCCTAAGTTTCTTGTTTGTTTTGCAGTTATTAACCTGAGACTTACTTTCTTGAATACTAATTTAGATGATTTGCGGTGTATATAAAAGGTTGGGTTTTTGTGTATTAATTTTATTTCCTGTAGCTTTGCTGAGTTTTCATATTAGTTTGAAGTTTTCAGTGAGTTTTGGGGTTTTCTATACATGTGAGCATACCATTTGCAAGCTGACAGTTTGGCTTGTTCTTTTCCAGCTTGGACATACCTTTGTTTTCTTTCTCCTGCTTTGATTGCTCTGGCTAGGACTTTTGGTGCCGTACTAAATAAAAGTGATGGAAATAGGCATCCTTGCCTTAGGAAAAATTTTTCAGCTTTTCTCCACTTAGTAGTATTTACTGTTGTCTTACTATGTTTGATTTTTATTATGTTGAGGTATATTTTGCCTATACCTGATTTGTTCAGTTTTTAAATCATGAGCTCATGAGGCAAGGTTCAATCTTTGAACATATTCTTTGTGTGTGTGTGTGTGTATGTGTGTGTGTGTGTGTGTGTGTGTGTGTGTGTCTTTTTTGAGATCGAGTCACCCTGTAGATCCAGCTATCCTGGAACTCACTGCAGACCAGGCTGACCTTGAACTCACATCGAGTCTCCCTGTAGCCCCAGCTGGCCTTGAACTCACAGAGATCTGCCTGCCTCTGCCTCCCAAGTTCTGGGACTAAAGGTGTGCGCCACCATGCCTGGCTGTCGTTATATGGAATACTTCATGAATTTGTGTGTCATCCTTTTGTAGGGGCCACACTAATCTCTGTATTGTTCCAATTTTAGTATATGTGCTGCTGAAGCGAGCACTGTTATTATAGTCTATTTTCTGAGACAGAGTCTTCCTATGTTGTAGCCTAGGCTTGCCTGCAAATCAACTGTGTAGCCTAGGCTGGCCTGCAAATCACTATGTAGCCTAGGCTGGCCTACAAATCACTGTGTAGCCTAGGCTGACCTGCAAATTACTATGTAGCCTAGCCTGGCCTCAAATTTGCAATTTTCTTGACTCAGTCCTGTCCAGGGGTAGGATTAGAGGCAGCTCCTGTAATCCCAGCATTTGGTAAGTGGAGGCAGAAGGATTAGAAGTTCAGGGTCATTCTCCACTATATTATAAGTTTGAGGCTAGTCTAGGGTATGTGAGGTCCTGTCAAAGGAAGAAAGGAAAGGAAGGAGGGAGAAAGGGAGGGAGGGAGGGAGGGAGGGAGTTAAATAGTTGAGCTGTGGTGTTGTTAAACTGTTCTTCCACGTTCATTTTACACCTGGAGGATCCATTGCTGAGAGTGGGCTGTTAAAGTCACCAACGTTACTGTGTTGGAGTGTCCCTCTCCCTTTAGGGTTACTAATGTTTGCTTTGTATATTTGGGTGCTTTGATATTGGATACAGAGAAGCTTAGAATTGTCCTTCCTCTTACTGCCTTGTTCCCCCCGCCCCTCCCCCCTGAGCTGAGGACTGAACCCAGGGCCTTGTGCTTGCTAGGCAAGTGCTCTACCACTGAGCTAAATCCCCAACCCCCATGCCTCTTACTGAATTGACCCCTTTATCATTATATAATGACCTTCCTTGTCCATTTTTGCTGCTTTTGATTTTCAATCAATGTTACCTGATACACAACTAATTTTACTTTCCTTTGGATTCTGTTTGCATGAACTATTTTACTCTCTATGCCTACTTGCAGTCTATATGTATCCTTAGAAGTGAATTGAGTTTCTTATAAGCAGCATATAGTTGGGCCTTTTTCTTTCTTTCTTTTTTTAAAGACAGGGTTTCCTATAGCCAGGCTAGCCTTCAACTCAGTATGTAGCCAAGGATAGCCTTGAACTCCTGATCTTCCTGCCTCCACCTCCTAAGTGCTAAGATTACAGTTATTCTCCATACCTGGCTAAAAATAGCAATTTTAAATTCTTTTTTTTTGTATATGTGTTTGTATATGCACAAATTCTTACAGATGTATACTCACATGTGGAGGCCAGAGGTCAAGATCAGGTATCTTCCGCTGTCTCTAAATATTATTTTTTGAGACTCACTGAATGTGGAGCTCCCTGATTTGGCTAGACTGGCTAGCTATCAAGCCCCTAGACTCCTTCTGTCTCCACTGCTAAACCCTGGGATCACAGACACATACCACCACCATACCTGCTTTTTTAAGTTGGTGCTGGGAATCTGAACTCAAGTCTTCATGCTTACATGACAAGTACTTTACCAAGTGAACCATCTCCCTAGCCCCTTAAATCTTCCCTTAAGTATTTTGTGTGTATGTGCACACTTGTGTGTGAGTGTGGTATATAACATGTATGTTTGTGGAGATCAGATGACAAGTACAGATGTGGTCCTTGCCTTCCACTTTGTGTGAGACAGTGTCTCTTGTGGTTCTCTACTATGTCAGGCTAGTTAGTCCAGGAACTTCCATGGAGTTTCCTGTCTCTGATTCCCTTTTCCTCATAGGAGGACTGGGATTATAGATGTGCACAATCATGCCATGCTTTATGTGGATTCTGGAGATTTGAACTCATGTCCTCATGCTTGCATGATAAATACTTTACCTACCAAACCATTTCCCCACCCCCTTTGTTCTTTATCTAAGTCAGTCTCAGTAGTGCAAGCCTGTGGTCACTTGAGAGGCTGAAGCAGGAGGATCAAAAGTTGGGTGCCTGCCTGGCTGCAGAGTGAGGTCTGGGAACACTTAGTGAGATACTGTCTCCAAACCAAAAGGGAAAAGAGGGCTGAGAATGTGCTCAGTGATGGCACTTAGTATACATGAGGTCCTACGTGCAATTCTCAGTTCTGTAAAAGGAAATTAGTTCTCCATCTGAGAAAGATGCCCAAATGATTACACTGTGGCCAGTTTCTTATTTTGTCCTTTAGGTGGGTCATGTTTTCCTGGGTGTTGTGTCACCCCAAAAAATCCCCACTAGGGATTGAACCGTGAGCATGGTGTATGGTAAGAAAGCACTAAGCTACATTAAACAGCAAAGTTCCTCTTTTTCAAAACTTTCAAAAATTTTATTATTATGGGTGGTGTGCATGTGTAAAGGCCGGAGGACAACTTTGTGGTTTGTGTCTCCTTCCACCCTTACGTGAGTTTCATGATGTTGTCTGAACATTGAAAGATTAGACATCTAATCCTGACTTCATAATTTGGTATCACTGCAGAATTGTTCGAGCAAGCCAGTAGTGCCTGTAGACTCTTCTGCTGTTTTAGCACCAGATGCAGCTTAAGTCTGGTTTTCTGCCAGCCCATTGTTGGTGTATTGCCACTGTTAGAGCACTAGAGGGCAATCCAAGGCCAGATTTGCCTCAGCGGTACACTGGCTGTGTTGCGAAGAATGTACTGGGAAGCACCAAAAAAGGGGTAATTTCTGGGGCTGGTGAGATGGCTCAGTGGGTAAGGTATGTGTTACCAAGCCTAACAACCTGAGTTTAGCCACAGACCCAACGATGGAAGGAGAAAACCAACTCCCCCAAGTTGTCCTCTGAACTCTACACTGGCACAGTGGCACACACACACCTACCTGCTCACCACTCCACCCACCCAACTTTTTTTAAAGGGTAGCTTCTCCCCAGAAGTCTGGGGTCAGGGTAGGTCCGAATGTCTCACCCTCAGTCACTGGCCTGTAGTCCAGCACAGTTGGGTTCTGCTGAGCTCTGGGCAGAATCACTGTTAAAATGCCGCCTTCGGCCCAGCATGGTGACTCATGCCTTTAATCCTATCACTCGGGAGGCAGAGGCAGGCAGATCTCTGTGAGTTCAAGGCCAGCCTGGTCTACATAGTGAGTTCCAGGACAGCTGGGGCTACAGGGAGACCGGCTCAAAAAGACAAAAAAAAAGTCATCTTCACACTCCTGTAACCACTAGTGCCTCAACACTGTACCACCACTTGCCAAGACCAGTGTGTCACAGGATAGGCCCCCATTCATCTCCTCGAAGACCATGGAGTTTAGTGATAGGGTCACTGAAGAGGCCACTGCTGATAAAATGTAAAAATATATGCTCTTTAAAAATCATTTACATGTTAATAAAGACTTTGCCTTTATTATCCATATCTTTTAAATTATTTTATTACTGTGTGTATGTGAAGGTGGACATGGTGTGTGGACACATAATCTCCCTTTGGCTTTCATGTCATATATATGTGTGCACACACATGTATGTATTCAGCTATTTCTGATTCCAAAGCATACACACATAATCACTTTTAAGTTTGCTTATACTTGGGGCTGGAGAGAAGGCTCAGTGGTTAAGAACACTGACTGTTCTTTCAGAAGACCCGGTGTGGAGGTCAGAGGACAACTTTTGGGAACCATTTCTCTCTACATAGGTTTTGGGGATCTTAACTGTCAGGCTAACATGGCAAGTGCTTCTATCCGCTGAGCCATCTCACTGACCTATTTATCTCTTAAATGTATTTTAAAATACCTGTTTTTAGTTATATTATGTATGAGTGGCTGCTTTGTCTGTCTGTGTACCATCTGTGTCCAGGTGCGCATTGGGGACAGAAGAGGGCATAAATTAGATGTTAGCCTGGGCTACGTGATGCCCTGTTTCAAAAAAAAAGGTAGTTAAGTAACATGTTCAATGTCGTTCAGTTAGTAACTGATAGTAGCATTTATACTTCAAATACCGTCTTAAAATTTGTACTTAATTTATTATCTATTTTTATGTGTGTGTTTGTGTGTACATGCAGGTGCCTGTGGAAGCTAGAGAGGGTGTTGGATTCCCTGGAGTTAGAGTTACAATGGTTGTGAGCCTCTTAGTGTGTGTGCTGAGAATTGAGTTTGGGTCCTCTGCAAGAGCAGCCAGTGCCCTTAACCACTGAACCATTTCTCTAGTCCCCTTTTTAAAATTTTTAGTTATTGTACAAAACAATGACATTTTCATACATACGTATATGTCACTGTCTGTTGCTATACTCACCTTTCCCACCACCCTTCCATGCACACCCCTCCCTTTGGTCCTCTCCCTACCCCAGATAATCTCTCTTTGGCTTTCATGCCACATGTATGTGCGCACACACACTTACGTATTCAGTTATTTCTGATTCCAAAGCATACATACATAATCACTTTTAAATTTGCTTATATCGGGGCTGGAGAGATGGCTCAGTGGTTAAGAACACTGACTGTTCTTGCAAAAGACCCGGGTTCAAATCCCAGCACCCACATGGCAGCTAACAACTGTCCAGCTCCAATTCCAGGGGATCTGACAGCCTCTTCTGTCCTCCATGGACATTGCACAACATGGGTGCACTTACCTACATGCAGGCAATACATTGCATGCACATAAAATAAAAATAATAAATAAAATATTTTAAATTTGCTTATACAGTTGAAATGAAAGATTTTTTTTCTAGCAGATTATGTTGTGGGTATAGAGTTTTCCAGATTTATCAAACAAAAATAGGATGACTTATAAGTTAAAAGTTGCCTGGAATGTACTTAAGTTAAAAATTATCTGAAATTTGGGGGCTGAAGAGATGGCTCAATGGTTAAGAGCACCGACTGCTCTTGAAGAGAACCCAGGTTTGAAGAGCACCCATATGGTCTGTAACAACCATCTGTAACTCCAGTTCCAAGGGATCCAACGCCCTCTTCTGGCCTCTATGGGCATTGCATGATATGGATGCACTTACATGCAAGCAATATACTCATACACATAAAATAAAAATAATAAATATTTTTTAGAGTCGGGCGTGCACCACCATACCTGGCTAAAAAAAATTTTTTTTGGTCTTTTTGAGACAGGTTCTCCCTATAGCCCCAGCTGGCCTGGAACTTACTATGTAGACCAGGCTGGCCTTGAATTCATAGAGATCTGCCTGCCTCTGCCTCCTGAGTGCTGGGACTAAAGGCAGGTGCCACCACACCCAGCAGAAATTTTTTTTTTAAACTATCTGAAATTCACAGTTAGGTATGCTGTTTTATGTGGCAGTTCTACCTGGGTGGCATGTAGTAAGCACATGTGTTACTGTCTTTGGTTTTTCTATTTCCCCACTATAGTGGTGTTGGTGGCTATCTGGGCCTTAAGTAGTTCTATAAAGCATTTAGCTAAGTGTTTCCACCCCAGTACCTTAGCTCAGGGACAGAAAGCAAGCCAGTATCACAAAGCTTTCAAAGAGCCCCATGGGGCTGCTGAAACCTCTCTAAGTTCAGGAATTTGTTGTGAACCCAGTTTTCCTAGAAGTGGCATGATAGAAAATGTTTGGTAGATGGTTCTGCAGAGAAAAAGAAAAAGAAATTACCATATTTGTCTATTTCTGTGGTGTCAACATTTCTACCATAGCTGGTTAATTACACATATCAACATGATGTCATTGACTCTGGAGTTGGGACGAAATGTATAGTTAACTGGGGAGGCCATACAATTCAGTCCCAGCCCACCATTGTTACAGGATTTCTCTTAAATTTTTTTATTTATTTATTTTTATTTTATGTGCATGAGTGTATTGCCTGCATGTATGTAAGCGCACCATGCACATTCAGTGCCCATGAAGGCCAGAAGAGAGCACCGAATCTCCTGGAACTGGAGTTATGGATAGCTGTGGGTGCTGGGAAACAAACAGGTGCTCCTAACTGCTGAGTCATCCCTATGATCCCAGGCATTTCTCTTTTTATGTACAGGTAATACAAGCCCACAGTATAAGGAATGGTTTAAGAAAAAGTACCTGTCACCATAATATTTTCTAAAACAATTCAAATTTAAAAACAGGTTTTTAGTTGGATAATACTACTGACTACCTTTTTCTCAATTCAATTAAAGCCCATGTCTAGCATTTAAAAGGAAGTTAGTCAAGCCATACTACATTTCCATACTCTCACATTCTTTACTCTGAAGACAGGCATATCTCCAGACAAGCCCATCCATTGCCTTTCGATGCTGTTTCCATGTGGGACATGGAGGGTGTGATCTTTTTAAAGTCATCATGTCACATACTTCTTTTCTTAGTATACTGTTTTTACTATATTCTTTGAGAGTTTCATACAGACATACAATGTATTTCAGCCATATTCATCTCCTCCTCCCCATTCTAACTCTTCCCAGACCCCCCACATCCACCTCTCAACATTATTCATATGTGAATGAATATGAATATCTCCCACTAATTTGTGCTGCCCATATGCATGGGTGTGCAGCCATCCCATGGTCAACCTACCATACCCCTAAAGAAAACTGACTTCCGGTCCCCTAGCAGCCATCTACTGTCAGTAGTTCCTCATCTAAGGCAAGGCATGTCATATTTCTGAGCTCTCAAACCAGGCAAAAGGCTGGGGGGATAACTATATGTTTGGATGAGGAGTCCAGACACATCTACCCAAGTACAGGTTCGACCTTCTGGATTCAGATCAAGCCCTTTGTGAACTCCAGACATGAAACCTGGTAATAGGTGAGAGTAAGGGCTTTGGAGTGAGGCAGTCCTGAAGTGACCCCCATTTCCAGCTATGTGAGCTACAGAAAGAACTTCAGGCCTTTTTCACTTGTGAAATACCACTAATAATATCACCTGCCTCAAAGGGTTACACACATGAGGTACTTGACCATAGGTGCTTGACCATGTTTGTTTTGAGACAGGGTCTCACTATGTGGCTCTGACTGGCCTGGAACTTGCTATGTAGATAAGGCTGGCCTCAAACTCCAGCGCTCCACCTGCCTCTGCCTCCTGAGTGGTGGGGTTAAAGCTGTGTGCCACCATGACTGGCCTAATAGGTTTTTGAGTTTAAGAACTTGCTGGATCTGGTACGGCATGTCTGTAGTCCCAGCTTTTGGGAGGCAGAGGCAGGAGAATGAGGAGTTGAAGGTCATCCTCAGCTACAGAGGAAATGTAAGGCCAGCCTGGATGGCACAAGATCATGCATCAAGAAACTGCCTAACCAGCAATGAATATGCTTAGCCGGGAACAGCCCTTGGCAGGACACAAAGTTGGTGATCTGTGCTCCTCTATTCTATGTGATTCTTCACTTCCTCTCACCAGCTCCCAGGCATTTCTTCATCTCTTCATCCACCCGTCCTTCCATCCATGTATGAGTTTCAAAAAGTTGACTTATAATTTATAGAAATACAGGATGAGCATATATCAAAGATGTATTCACTTACTCCTGAAGGACCCAATAAGATAAGGCTGGTTCCAAGAGCTTTTGAAGGAATGGGCGTTGATGGGCATTAAAAACATGCCATCATTAAAACAGTGTCAACTGGTAGACACAAAACTCGTTAAGTCCTACAAGGCAGCAAGTCCCTAACCTTTGGGATTATTCTTTCTGCCAGACAGAAAACTGTAAGTTAACATGTAACTTCACTGTGTCTGGCAGTAGTCAAATGGTAAACAGCAAGAACAAACATGGGTTTGGTTTGGTTTTCCAGAGAACTGATCTTTTGGGAGGCCCATTTAAGAGTGTCCCATGAAGCTGCAGTATATAGCTTGGTGCGTGTGCACAGTGTACATGAGGTCCCGGGTTCAGTCCCCTGAACAGGAGGAATGTCTCAGCATTAACAACAAAGATATGTTGTACTTTTTGTATTCATTGTCATTCCCAAAATGACATGTACGGGTGACATGTATGTCATTCCCAAAATGACATGTACGGGTGCTTCTGGACATCATTGCTAACAGACAGCCCTTTGGTTCAGAAACATTTATTGATAGCCATTGATTTCCAATTTAATGGAAGCCTTATAAATTTTTACCTTGGGACCCTAGATGCTAATGCAGCAGCAGACTCTTTCCTGGGCAGGGGTGCAGGACCTGTCTGAGGACCCTAACCGCCCTCTTTTCTCTTTTCTCCCTTAGCAGCAGTTACCTGAGTGACCCGTTTCTTCTTTCTTTCTTTCTTTCTTTCTTTCTTTCTTTCTTTCTTTCTTTATTTTTTTTTTTTTTTTTTTTTTTTTTTTTTTTTTTTTTTTTTTTTTTTTTGTCTTTTTGAGACAGCGTCTCCCTGTAGCCCCAGCCAACCTGGAACTTGCTATGTAGACCAGACTGGCCTCAAATTCACAAAGATCCACATGCCTGTGCCTTAAAGGTGTGCGCCACCACGCCCGGGTCTGAGTGACCAGTTTCATCTGCCCTAATTGGAGTCTTGCTTTCCTCTGTTCCCGTGGTCACCATGTCTCACCCCAAGGATACACAATGATCTTCTATTCCTGCATTGAACTCTCCCAGCAGAGCCACAACAGGAGAAGTTTGAGTTCTCTGTCCTTATGGATTCAATTTAGTAAATATTTAATAAGCAATTATTAATGCAAAGTACTTCAGTTGACTCTGTGGAGCACGGAGAGAAGATTAACACCTCCCCCAGAACCCATAATTCAGTGGGAAGACAGAAACATGGAAAAGTGATCCGAAGTCATGTTTCTTAATTGTGGCTGAACAATAGCATCACCTGGGGAATTTTGATGCCTCCTTATGCTTTCTGGCTCCAGACCCCCTAAATTAGAATCCTGAAGCTGGGGAGTGGGACCCAGGCATCAGTATTTTGTAGAGCTCCCTGGGAAATTTCAGTGTATTGCTAAAACAAGTGCAAAACAGACTTGGAAAATGATACAGTGAAGGACTGAGTGATAAACAGAGTAGCACAGCCATTTTGACTTGGTTCACATTCTCACCCAGTGTCTACCACATTCCAAACCATGAGTGCAGAAAATACCATCTCTCAGGGTGGAGAGATGGCTCAGCAGTTAAGAGCTGCTTTTGCAGAAGACCCAGGTTCAGATCCTAGCACCAACATGGTGGCTAACAACCATCCATAACTCCAGTTCCAGGGGTCTATCACTCTCTTCTGGGCACTGCATATATGTGGTGCACAAACATACTTGCAGGCAAAGCACATACATATACAATTTTAAAAAAGTTTCATATATATAATATATATATATATATATAAAGATATTTAGAAAATAATACTTTGGGGGCTGGGGAGATGCTTCAGTCAGTAAAGTGTTTGCCATGTAAGTATGAGGACCTGAGTTTGATCCCCTAGAACTCACTTAAAAGCTGGGCACTATTGCATGCAGCCATTATCCCCATGCTGTGGAGGTAAACCTTCATAGGGAGAACACCTAAAGCTTGCTGGCCAGCCAGTGACCTTGTCTCAAAGAATAATGTGGTTTGTGTTAGTAGCCAGCTGACGTGACACCGTTTTAACAGGAGGTCTCATGCTTCTTGTCTTATCCAGAACTAAGAGAAAAGGAGTGACTATGGTTTTTGCTCACAGAATGGATAACAGCAAGCCATCTGTGGTTACTGCTACCCTGCTGGTGCCCCCCCAGAACCACAGCTGCACTCAAGCGGCTGCGCCTCTGCCTCCCCATGGCCTCATGGAATTGTATGAGGAACACAGCTGGATGAGCAACAGAACAGACCTTCAGTATGGACTGAGACCCGGGGAAGTGGCCACAGCCAGCATTTTCTTTGGTGCTCTGTGGTTGTTTTCTATCTTTGGCAATTCCCTGGTCTGTCTGGTTATCCACAGGAGTAGGAGGACTCAGTCCACCACCAACTACTTTGTGGTCTCCATGGCGTGTGCCGACCTTCTCATCAGCGTGGCCAGCACACCGTTTGTCCTGCTGCAGTTCACCATGGGAAGGTGGACCCTGGGCAGTGTGATGTGCAAGGTGGTGCGGTACTTCCAGTATCTCACTCCAGGCGTCCAGATCTACGTTCTCCTCTCGATCTGCATAGACCGTTTCTACACCATTGTCTACCCGCTGAGCTTCAAGGTGTCCAGAGAAAAGGCCAAGAAGATGATCGCAGCATCGTGGATCTTGGATGCAGCCTTCCTGACACCCGTGTTCTTCTTCTATGGCTCCAACTGGGACAGCCATTGTAACTATTTCCTCCCTTCCTCCTGGGAGGGAACTGCCTATACTGTCATCCACTTCTTGGTGGGTTTTGTGATTCCCTCTGTCCTTATAATCTTATTTTACCAGAAGGTCATAAAGTACATCTGGAGAATAGGCACTGATGGCCGAACCTTGAGGAGGACGATGAACATTGTCCCAAGGACAAAGGTGAAAACGGTTAAGATGTTCCTCATCTTAAACCTGCTGTTTCTGTTCTCCTGGCTGCCATTTCATGTGGCTCAGCTCTGGCACCCCCAGGAGCAAGACTATAAGAAAAGCTCGCTCGTTTTTACAGCCATCACGTGGATATCCTTCAGTTCTTCTGCCTCAAAACCTACGCTGTATTCAATTTATAATGCCAATTTTAGGAGAGGGATGAAAGAGACTTTCTGCATGTCCTCCATGAAATGTTACCGAAGCAATGCCTATACCATCACAACCAGCTCAAGGATGGCTAAAAAAAACTACGTTGGCATTTCAGAAATCCCTCCCATGTCCAGAACAGTGACCAAAGACTCCATCTATGATTCATTTGACCGAGAAGCCAAGGAAAAGAAGCTTGCCTGGCCCATCAACTCAAACCCACCAAATACTTTTGTCTAATTTCTCAGAATTCTTTCAATTATTGTTCTGTGCCAGAGATTAAAAAACTTTAAATATAAAGTTGGAAGTGATTTCCATATTTTTTTCATTCAACTTTCTATTTTTTAAAATGCATTTACTTATTGGCTCTGGTCTTTGTGGCTTTTGTTCGAGTTCCTTTTTGTTGGTCAGCTCCTTCCACTAGAGCTCTTTCCTGGACCAGCGAGATGGCTCAGTGGGTAAGTGTATTTACCACCACATCTGAAAACCTAGAATTTGATCCCTGGAACCCACATGTGGAGGAGAGAACTGATTCCTGAAAGTTGTCTTACACACACACACACACACACACACACACACACACACACACACACACGCATACTAACCACACATATACATGCACATACAGCACGCGCATGTGCGCTCTTTAACTGGGCTTTTTCAAAATATTTGTTATTTTTATTTTATGTATATGAGTGTATTGCCTGCATGTATGTGAGAGCACCCATGTCGTGCAGTGCCTTGGAGGTCAGAAGAGGGCTTCGGATTCCCCTGGAACTGGAGTTAAGGACGGTTTGTAGCTGCCACGTGGGTGCTGGGAATTGAACCCAGGTCCTCTGTAAGAGCAGTCAGTGCTCTTAACTACTGAGCCAACTCTCCAGCCCCAACTGTGGCTCTTGTTCCATTGAAATCCCCATGTTGTACATTTCAGGAACTTGCATTTCTCCAGCTGAGCCACATTCAGGAAGAGTTAACATAGTGTGTGTTTTTATGTACAGTGGAAGTAACCACTGGCCAGACTCACTGTGAAAGCCACTCCATGTGGTAGAACCTGATGGAGCTTGCAGGGAAGTCCCCTGTGATGGAGTTTAATCAGGGCTTTAAGGCAGAGAGTGCTAAGCTTTGCCTACTTTCCTCTTTTTCTTGTTTTTGTCCGTCTTTAAGCAGCTTGTAAAACCTTGAAAATTCTTTTAAAATTTTTATTTAAGCCTTGTGTGCTGGTGTACACCTTTAATCCCAGCACTGTGGAAGCAGAAACAGGTAGATCTCTGTGAGATGGGAGCCAGCCTGGTCTACATAGTGAGTTCCAGGCCGGCTGGGGCTACAGGGAGACCCTGACTCAAAAAAAACGACAAAATTATTTTGATTTATTTTTATTTTATGTATGCGAGTGTTTTCCTAGATGTATGTAAGCGCATCACATGTGTGCCTGGTACCCAAGAAGGCTAGAGGAGGGTGTCAGATCCTCTGGAACTGAATGGTTATTAGCTACCATATGGGTGCTGGGAACTGAACCTAGGTTCTCTTCAAGAGCAACTAGGTACTTTTAAGCCATCTCTCCAGCCCCGAAATTCATTGTTTTATTTGTGTATGGGGGGCATGTGTGCCATGGTGTGCTTGTAGAGGTCAGAGGGATAGCCTGCAGGAGGAGTTAGCTCTCTCCTACCTGGGTACTGGGGATTGAACTTGTGTCATCAGCTTCGCAGCTGAACCTTTACCCACGGAGCCTTCTCACTGGCCCAAACCTTGATGCCTGAACCAATGCGATGTTTCCCTTACATCTGTAACCCGTGCAGACACTCCCTAAGACGTTTAACTCCCTTTTCTGAGTATTTTACAAGCAAGTGAGCACATTTCCTTGCTGGGCTTGCCAAAGGGAGAAGTGGCAGTTGGCATTTCTCTGTGCTCTGCAGTTCAGGCAGACCTTCAACTTCCTGGCCCTATTGTGGTCTTACCATGACCCACCAGGATACCAAAGGCAAGGACTGACTACCCTTTCTCCTAAAAATTCAGACATGAGGACTCTATTTTTTTATTTTTACTTGTGTGTATGTGTGTATGTCTGTATGAGTGTATGCCACATGTGTGGATGCCCACAGAGGTCAGAAGAGGGGATCACATACCCTGGGACTGGAGTTACAGGTGGTTGTGAGCTTCCTGATGTATGTGGCTGTGCCCATGCCACAGCACGTGTGTGGAGGTCACAGGACAACTCTGTGGAGTTGGCTCGCTCCTTCCACCTTTACATGGATTCAGGAGATCAAACTCAAGTCACCAGTAAAGCACCTTAAACCGTCATCTCACCAGTTTATTTACTTATTGTTTGATTTTGATTTTTCAGACAGTATCATGTAGCTCAGGCTGGTCTAGAATTTACTGTAAAGACAAGGGCTGACCTTGAACTCCTGGTCCTCCTCCTCCTAAATGATGGAGTTACCAATGTGCAGCATCACACCTGGCTTTATTATGGATTTTTATTTTATGTGTATGAGTATTTTGCCTGCATGTATATTTGTGCACTACACGCATGTAATGCCTGTGGAGGCCACAGAGGGCATTGGATCCCCTGGAACTAGAGTTACAGATGGCTGTTAGCTACCCTGTGGGGGCTGGGAACCAAACCTGGGTCTTCTGTAAGGGTAGCCAGTGCTCTTAAGTGCTGAGACTTTTTCCAGCCCCTCTTGTTTTTTTATTTAATTTTTTAAATTTAATTTTTTGCTTTTGTTGTTGAGACAGGGTGTACCTCAGGCTGGAATTGGGATTCTCCTTCTGCCTCCTCAGTGCTGATGGTAGGCCTACTACACTGGGGTTTTTTGTTTTTTGTTTTTTTTTGTTGTTGTTGTTGTTGTCTTTTTAAATGGATTTCCCCTTCCCTTTTCTGATACAGTCTCCCTATGTAGCCCAGGCTAGTCTTGCATTTAACATTTTTTAAAATATTATTTATTTTACATGTATGAGTGTATTGCCTGCATGTGTGCATGTGCACCTGTGTTGTGCAGTGCCTGTGGAGGCCAGAAGAGGGCATTGGATCCCCCTGAAACTGGAGTTAAGGACTGTTGTTAGCTGCCATGTGGGTGCTGGGAACCAAACTCAAGCCTTCTGTAAGAGCAGCCAGTGCTCTTAAGTGTGAGCCGTCTCTCCAGCCCTCACAATGGAATTCTTGACATCCCACTTCATCCTGAAGTAGAAGACACTGGAGGCAGTGCACAGGCTGATGATTGGCTTAAGCCTCAGGGACACAAAAACAACATTCACAGTTCACATTTACCTCCAACAGCCACTCCGAGAATTATGTGGTCCTGTTCTGACAGCTCCCAGTCCTTCATCACAAGCCCAAAGCCGATTCCCTGGGCCAGACTTCTTGCTCAGGAAGGACAGTTGTACCCATTTTGTCTTCCACCACTTAAGAGGAAAACAATCATTTGCCAGTTAGGCTAGACTTTTTATCCCCTTCTGTGCTAGGATTGAACCGGGCTTCAGGCTTGCTAGGCAAGTGCTGTACACGGAGCTGTACCAGCCACCCCTAAGGTTGGCAGTTTTACCTCCTCCAGGGGGCAGTCCCTCCTCCGGGCTTGCCATCTTTGCTGTCATTTGCTCAGACTCATTTTGAAACCCTATAACCAGATTCGTTTGGAGATAGTTGACCAGGGCCAGATTTGAGGTTCCACTCTTCTGTAACCACCGTATGTAAAAGAAGCAGGGAAGTCAAGACTGGCAGTGTAGACTTGCCATCCAGGCTACTTGGGAGACTGAGGCAGGAAGAGCAGAAGTTCGAGACCAACCAGAGCTACAGAGTGAGTTCAAAACCAGCCTAGGCAAATTAGTAAGGAGCTATTTAAAAGAGAAAAAATTAAAAAGAGAACTTGGAATATAGTTCAATGGTAAAGTGCTTATCTGACATGTCAGATTCTAGGGTTAGTCCCCAGTACCACATGTAGTGGCTCATGTCTGTGATCCTGTAGCACTAGGGAGCCCGAGGCAGGAAGGGTATCGTAAATTTGAGGCCAATCTGGACTACACTGAGTTCCAGGCCAGCTTAGGCTACAGAGTAAGCCTATGTTTCATAAAAAAATAGACAGCTGGGCATGGTGGCACAACGCCTATCATTCCAGCACTTGGGAGCCACAGGCAGGCAGATCTCTGTGAGTTTGAGGCCAGCCTGGTCTACATAGTGAATTCTAGGCCAGCTGGGGCTTACAAGGAGACGCTGTCTCAAAAAAAGACACACACACACACACTCACGCACGCACACAAAGCTAAGCATGGTGGTGAACACCTTTGATCCCAGAGGCAGGTGGATCTCTGGTGTACATAGTGAATTCCAGGCCAGCTGGGGCTACGGGAAGACCCTACCTCAAACAAAAATAATAAATAAATAAATAAATAAATAAATAAATAAATAAATAAATAAATAATAAAACTAGGGATTGGAGAGATGTCCCAGTAGCACTGGCTGGTTTTGCAGGGGACCCAGGTTTGGTTTTCCAGCACCCACATGGCAGCTAACAACCATCCCTAACTCCAGTTCCAGGGTATCCAATGCCCTCTCCTGGCCTCTGCAGGCACTGAACGCAAGCGTGCACTTACATACTTGCAAGCAAAACACTCATAAAATAAAAATAAATCAGTCAAAAAATTTAAATAAGTAGTAAGTTTTGGCAACCAGTTCTGTGTCTTTTCAACCTCACCATTCTAACTGCAGCATGATTCGTCTATTGGAGAACAAAGTTCCCCGCGCATGCAGACTGAAAGGAATACACAATTCCGCTCTGTTCTCTTCCTAATTCATTTGGAAGAGATGGCTTGAGAACTGGGAAGCCAACGCAGTCTCTGCAGTTCTGCAGAGCGCCGCTTGGTGGCGCTGTGGCCAAGGGGCCCCGGCCCCCAGCTCTTCAAGCCTGTCCCGGAGAAATCGTCTCCTAGCAACCACACAGCGAAGCTTGCTGCGCACCCAGACACAGCTGTGGGTTAATCAATCAGTGGGCTCAAAACAAACTTCTAAACATTGGAGGAAATTCTCCAACAATACCTTTACAGACACGAAATTTCTAGTCAAAATAGAAATGGGCTTTTTGTTTTAAGCCCATTTTACAAATGTGCTCATGCTCAAAAGCCGCATTAGACCAACGACCTGTAATCGTATCACCCGCGCTTGCCACCGTCTCCGATTTCTGCTTTTTTTTTTTTAAAGCCATGTATCCCAGGCTAGCCTTCAACACCGTATGCACCTGAACTCCTGTTCCTCCTGCCTCTCCCTCCCCACGATCCACAGTTGGCATCACACTTGGTTTTATTCGGTGTTGGGCCTCACACCCTGGACTCGGTGAACATGCATGCTAGGTGAGCGACCGCTCTACCAACTGAGCTACATCCCCAGCCCCTCCTTTTCTGCTGCTTTTATAATTGGACTTCTTCATAGCAGTGAGCTCTAGTTTCCTGGAGAGTTCATGTGCAGACAGGTAAACTTTTAGGACGAATTCACTGTAGTCCTATCTCGTTGGCCTCAGACCCCCTTTTTTTTTTTGAATCCCTATAATCTGGACTGTTCTGAACTTTTTGCAAAACTGAACACTTCAGGAGCTCTGTATATTCTTTCTCAGGAGATGCGTCTTTTGTCTTTGTTTTTTTTTGGTTTTTTTTTTTTTCTTCCAGAGCTGAGGACCAAACCCAGGGCCTTAGGCTTGCTAGGCAAGGGCTCTACCACTCAACTAAACCCCCAACTCCAGGCAATGCATCTTTTAAAATGTTGCTTTAGGGGCTAGTGAGATGGCTAAGTAGCTAAAGATGCTTGCCACCAAGCCTGATGCCCTGAATTTAGACCCACCTGGTGGAGAACAGATACCCAAAGGTTATCCTCTGACCTCTACATGCTTGTTGTGCTCTCTCTCTCTCTCTCTCTCTCTCTCTCTCTCACACACACACACACACACACACACAGAGTCAGTCGATAAATAAAATATTGCTTTAAGCTCAAAGTGGTGTAATCTGAGGCAAGAGGATCTGGAGGATATCTTGGGCTACAGATCAAGACCCTTTCTCATAAAACAAGAGCAACTAGGCATGCTGGGTTTCTTCTCCTGTTGCTGTGATAGAATACTCTGACAAAAGTATCCTAAGGAAGAAGGGGTTGATTTCAGCTCACAGTTCAAGGTACAGTCTATCATGAAGGGAAGTCAAGGCAGCGGAAGCTTGAAGAACTTGATTGTATCACATCAAGAAACAAGAAACCCTGTGCCTAGCTCACTTTCTTTTCATGCAGTCCAGGACTCCCTGAAGGAAGTTGTGTGTGTGTGTGTGTGTGTGTGTGTGTGTGTGTGTGTGTGTGGTGGGGGGTGTCTTCCCACCTCCAGTTCAGCAGTCAAGGTAATCCCCCACCCCAACCCTGCAGGCATATGCCCCAGGGTCAGTCTCACGGATGATCCTAGATTCTGTCAGATTGACAATTACTGCTAACCCTAACAGTGTCCCCAAGCCTGTAATTCCAGTATTTGGGAAGTAGAGGCAGAATTAGAAATTCAGGGCAAAAAAATAAAATAAAATAAATCAAAGCAAAAAGTATTGCATTACCAACTCCCGTCAGCTCTGACTGAATTACACAATAGAGTTTATGCAGTTTGGGTTTACTTAAAATTTGAAGAATGTGGGATTTTAGTTCTGCAGGATAACCAAGTGCGAGGCCCTGTGGTGGTTATGTGTGTGTCTGTCGGCAGGTCTGGAGGTCTGAGGACATCTGGTTTGTAGCACACAGCAGTTAGTAGAGCTGTTTCAGCTGTTCACCTTTAAGAGTTAGAGTAAAGCTATTTTAAGGGAACCCACAATAAAGGTTACCCACTGTTCTTTTAACTTAGTTATTGCAGACAGGCAGTGGTGCAACCCCAGCACTGAGGAGGTGGAGACAGGAGGATCTCTGGAATTTGCTGCCTAGAAATTGGTGGTCTCCACGTTCACTGAGAAAATAGTGTGGAGAGGGACAGACACTTCCCACCTACTTTCCCTTCTCCATGCTTAATGTATGCCTAGCTACACACACAGTGAGTTCCTATCTCCAAAGCCCCAATTTGCTGGGTCCCTTCGCTCTTTCCTTCCTCGCCCTCCCCCCTGCTTTTTTTTTGCGGGGGCGGGGGGACAAGGTCTCACTATGTAGACTTGGTTGGACTCAAAATTACCTAGACAGGCTGGCCTTGAATCAGAGAGCTCCTATGAGACCTGCTAGAACCAGCCCGGGATTAAAGATTTATGCCACCATACCCAGCTCCCTCCCTCTTTCCTTTTGAGAGGAGTCTCAAATAGTCTCTTGAACTCAGCTGAAGAGGACCTTGAACTGATCTTCCAGCCTCCACTTCCCGAGTACTGGGGTTAGAGGCATGTGCCACCATACCATTTGTGTGGTACTGGGGCTGGAACCCAGGGCTTCATACAAGCTAGGAAGCACACTACCTACAGAGTGGAACCCCCAGCCCACTGTGGTGTTTCTCAAACTAGCCTTGGGTTCCTGCTGATTTGTACTCCTGGCCCCTCATGCTGCCTCAGTCTAGGGAGCCATTTCAAAGTTTTCAGACATCTTTATTTTTGCCAGTGTTAGGCAGAGTTCTTGGGTTCCCTAGTTGAAAAAGCTCATGTCCACAGGGATTTTTTTTCTTTTGGTCTGGACTAGTAAAAAGATGGAGCTACTCAATGTGTGTGTGGGGGGAGACTTTCATCTCCTTTTAGCCCCCACAGAACCCTTCCTTCTAATGAAGCCATGAACATTTTTTCCCTTTTGGCTTTTCCATGTTCTTTTTCCTTCCTATGTGGCTTGCTGGGGCTTGGTTGTTGCAACTTGAAAAGCAGTTGTGTTTTTTTTCTTTAATTTTGTGTATGTATGTTTTGCCTACATGTATGTAAGTGCACCACATACATGCAATGCCCATAGAGGCCAGAAGAGAGCATCAGAGCCCTTGGAACTGGAGGTAAGGATGGTTAGGCATCATTTCGGTGCTGGGAATCAAACCCAGATTCTCTGTAAGAGTAGCCAGTGCTCTTAATTGCAGGGCCATCTCTCCAGCTTCCTAAATAAAGCAGTTTTAGCTAGGCGTGGTGGCACATGCCTTTAGTCCCAGCACTTGGGAAGCATAGGCAGGCAGATCTCTGTGAGTTTGAGGCCAGCCTGGTCTACATAGCAAGTTCCAGGCCAGCTGGGGCTACAGAGACCCTATCTCAAAGACCAAAAAAAAAAGCAATTTTGTATTACTTTTTTATATGTAGTCCTGGCTGGTCTGAGAATATGTATTTATCTTTTTTTTTTTTTTTTCAAACAAGGTCTGATGTAGTCCAGGTTGGCCTCATACTTGATTATGTAGCTGAGGAGGACTTTGAGCTCCTGATCTTCCTGACTTTAGTTGTTGTTTTTTTCTCACAGAGATCTGCCTGCTGGGATTCCATCATACCCTGCTTGGCTTGAACTTTTTAAAAAATATTTTATTTTTATTTTTAAAAATAATAATAAAACATTTATTTTTATTTTTTAATTATTTATTTAATAACCACATGATTAGAAGCAGCATTTCATTACAGCATTAACATATTCAATAACAATTTCCAAA
>NW_008329365.1:2101873-2104830 GCF_000622305.1 Nannospalax galili
CACTAGAACCCTTATACTCTGATATCCCTGCTACTGTCTGCTGTGTTGTCGGCCCCCCCAGCCGTTCCCTGCTACTTGCCCTTCTGGTGAATCTAGTCAGCCTATCTAGAGGTCTTTGTTTTAGGAAGGTCAGCTGTTCCTCATCTAGCAGCAATCAGTTGTCAATATTCCTTTACGTAAGATTGGGGTCTGCTGTTTATTTTCCCAGTTCTATGCTGGGTTACCGTCTGGGAGTCCCTTGGGCCACCCTGGCCAACAACTCAAAAGAAGGTATCTCTTATCTGGCATTGTTGCTTGTTATGTAGCCTTAGGCTATACATACAGACTCTTAAAAAATTATATTGGCCCCTTTACTCTTTGGTTATAATTTCCTTTTGGGTATTTAAGGCATACAGTTGGCCCAGATAAATCAATTTAGTTTTACTCTTAAGGTTGTTTGAGGATCTGTTCCTCAGGGGTCACATGGGCTTGGGAGGAGCCCCTGGCTCCTTTCTTTTACCAGTTCTGCCTACGTGAAGATAAGTCAAAGGTCCTGCTCAACCATGGTTGGCTTTGCTTGGAAGCATGGAGGAAATGATTTCCTCTGTGTTGACACTCCTCTTTATACACTGGACACTGGTTCAAGTGCATCTGGTGGGGTCTCCTCGGCCTCCTTGATCGTGGAGCCACAAGGAACACCTGGTGACATTTGCTCACATTGGCAGATCATGAGACTGATGCCTAGAGCTCGCCAGTCCCTAATCACCACCCTTGAGATCCCAAATTGTAACATTTAGACAGCCTGGGTCACGTGATTCCCCGGAAACCAGTCCCCATAAGGAAACTCATTATGCTAATGAGGTGTCTGGCTCTCGATGTCATGATAGGACATAGCCCTGCCAGAGATCTGAGTTGTAACTTCTTGATTGGACCCCTAACCCTATATAAGTTTGTGCCCTTCTACAATAAACCAGATCTGCATCAACAAACCTGGTCTCTTGTGTCTGAATGTGGCTCTGCTGACACAGTCTCCTCACCAGCCCTGAGGTCCAGGACCCGGCAGAAGTAGCAAGGATGAGAGGCAGGGAAGCAGAGAGCAGAAGAGTGGCCCCAGCACCTGGTGAGCAGAAGAGTGACCACAGCTTGCAGCAGCAGCGAGGAGTGAAGGGCAGCGCCCCTGCATTAAGAGTCAATGCCCAGAAGGCGATGCCCATGCGATTGCAGGCAGCTCCCATGCAATAGAGGCGGTGCCCAGGAGGCGGTGCCTGTATGCTTGCAGGCAGCGCCTGTGCAATCACAGGCTCAGGCGGTGCCCAAATGAGCAGAGCAGCGGCACCCGGAGACAGCACCCAGAACCAGAAGAGTGGAGGGGCGGCAGCACTTGACCATGGCTGGCTTTGCTTGGAAGCATGGAGAAAATGTTTGCTCTGTGTTGACCCTCATCTTTGTAGACTGGACACTGGTTCATGTCCATCTCGTGGGGTCTCCTCGGCCTACTTGAGGTGACCCACCACAATTACAGGACATTTTGGGAGGTGCTCATAGTCCCCTGGAACTAGTTGATCTAGGAGGGCAAGGAGCAAAAACTATCTTTTATGTCCTTCTTACCAAACTGGTATAGGCCTCAAAGTATGTCTGTTAAACATCCAAGAAAGTTAGTTCCACCAGTCTGGTACTTTTTTTTTTTTTTTTTTTTTTCGGTCTTTTTGAGACAGGGTCTCCCTGTAGCCCCAGCTGTCCTGGAATTCACTATGTAGACCAGGCTGGCCTTGAACTCACAGAGATCTGCCTGCCTCTGCCTCCCAAGTGCTGGGATTAAAGGTGTGCACCACCATGCCCCACCTCCTTTTAGTTTTTTAAGAGTTCTCCACACTGCTTTCCTTAGGTATTGAACAAGTTTTCCACACCACCAGCAGTGGATGAGTGTTCCCCATTCCCCACATCCTCTCCAAAATTTGGTGTCATTTGTTCTCTTGATCTTAGCCAGTCTGATTGGGGTGAGATTAAATCTCAAAGTGGTTTTAATTTGCATTTTCCTAATTACTAGTGATGTTGAATATCTTTTAAGATGTGTCATAGCCATCTTTATTCTTCTTTTGAGAACTCTCTGTTCAGCTCCTTAGCCCATCTTTTAATTGGGTTACTTCTTGTCTTGATTCTCTGTTTTTTGAGTTCATTATCTATTCTTGGATATTAAACCTCTGTCGGATGTATCACTGGTGAAGATTCTCTCCCATTCTGTGGGTTTTCTCTTCACTTCCCTGGTTGCCTCCTTTGATGTACAGAAGCTTTTCAGTTTAATGAGGTCCCATTTGTTGATTCTTGACCTTGTTTCCTGAGCAATTGATGTCCGGTTTAGAAAATCCTTTCCTACACCTATATCTTATAGGTTTTTCCCAATGTTTTCTTCTAACAGTTTCAGAGTTTCAGGCTTTACATTGAGGTCTTTGATCTATCTGAAATTGACTTTTGTATAAGGTGAAAGACAGGGGTTTAGTTTCATTCTTCTACAGGTGGAGATCCAGTTTTGCCAGCACCATTTTCTGAACATGCTGTCTTTCCTCCAGTTAATGTTCTTGGCCCCTTTGTCAAATATCAGGTGGCTGAAATTGCATTTACTCATATTTTGGTCTTCAATTTTGTTCCATTGATCTATGGGTCTATTTTTGTTCCAGTACCATGTTGTTTTTATGATTCTAGCTCTGTAATACAGCTTAAAATCTGGTATAGTAATCCCCCTAGTATTGCTCTTAGTGTTCAGGGTTCCTTTGGCTATCCAAGGTTTTTTGGCTTCCATATGAATCTTAGGATTTTTTTTTTCCAATTCTGTGAAGAATGTCGGGATTTTGATTGGCATTGCATTGAATCTATAAATGGCTTTTGGTAGGATGGTCATTTTCACAAATTAATTCTTCCAATTCATGAGCATGGGAGGTCCTTCCACCTTCTGATGTCTTCCTCAATTTCTTTCTTTAAAG
>NW_008329365.1:2105324-2106901 GCF_000622305.1 Nannospalax galili
AGGCCTTCTCTGCATCTATTGAGATGACCATGTGGTTCTTGTCTTTGAGCCCATTTATATGATTTATGATGTTTATTGACTTAGGTATATTGAACCATCCCTGCATCGCTGGCATAAAGCTGACTTGATCATGGTGGATGATTTTTTTGATATGTGTGTATATGCAGTTTGCAAGTATCTTGTTGAGAATTTTTGCATCTATGTTCATTAAGGATATGGGTCTATAGTTTTCTTTTTTGGTTGTATCTTTACCTGCTTTGGTATTAGAGTGATGCTGGCTTCATAGAAGGAATTTGGAAGTTCTCCCTCCATTTCTATATTTTTGAATAAATTAAGTAGTACTGGATGTAGATCTTCTTTAAATGTCTGATAGAATTCTGCTGTAAATCCATTTGGTCCTGGGCTTTTTTTAGTCGGGAGGTTTTGATTACTGTTTCCAATTTCTTTTTGTGTTATGGGTCTGTTTAAGCTGTTAATCTCTTCTTGGTTTAGTTTTGGTGGTTCCCATGCCTTTAGATATGCATCCATTTCTTTTAGGTTTTCAAATTTAGTAGCATATAGGTTTTTAAAGTATTCCCTTATAATGTTCTGTATCTTTCTGGTGTTTGTTGTGATGTTTCCCCTTTCATCTCTGATTTTTTTGATTTGGAGGTGCTCTTTCTTTCTTTTTGTTAACTGGGCTAGTGGTCTGTCAATCTTGTTCATCTTTTCAAAGAACCAGCTGTTGGATTCGTTGATTCTTTGTACTATTTTTGTTGTTTCGATTTCATTAATTTCTGCCCTGATTTTTGTTATTTCTTCTTGTCTGCTGGGTTTGGGTTTCATTTGTTGTTGCTTTTCAAGTGTCCAGCTCTTGGATTTGTTGATTCATTGTATTGTTCTTTTTTTCAATTTCATTAATTTCTGCCCTGATTTTTGTTATTTCTTCTTGTCTGCTGGGTTTGTGTTTCGTTTGTTGTTTCTTTTCAAGTGTCTTGAGTTTCAATGTTAAGTTATTTATTTATGATCGTTCCACTTTTTTGGTGTAGGCACTTAGAGCTATAAACTTCCCTCTAAGGACAGCTTTCAGCATGTCCCAGAGGTTTTGTTATGTCATATTGTCCTTTTCATTTAGGTCCAGGAATACTTTTGTTTCTTTCTTAATTTCTCTTTTGACCCATTCATCATTCAGGAGTGTGTTGTTTAATCTCCATGTGTTCATGTGGTGACTAGGGCTTCTTCCAGTGTTGATTGTAAGCTTTATTGCATTGTGGTCTGATAGAATGCATGGGATTATTTCAGTCTTTTTGTATTTGTTGAGGTTTGTTTTGTGCCCCAATATATGGTTGATTTTGGAGAAAGTTCCATGGGTTACTGAGTAGAAAGTATGTCCTTTGGTGCTTGGGTAAAATAACAGTAGATGTCTGTTAGGTCCATTTGGTATATGGTATTGTTTAATTCAGATAATTAAGATAGTCTCTCTGTTAACTCTCTGCTCTGTTGATCTATCTAATGGAGATAGTGGGCTATTGAAGTCCCCTACTATTAATGAGTTGGGGTTAATTTGGGGCTTAAAGTCCTGTAGTATTTTTTTTTTC
>NW_008329365.1:2107970-2126265 GCF_000622305.1 Nannospalax galili
TTCTTGTTTATGTGTTCTTTAAATTCACTGAATTTTTATCATGTTCATAATTGTTCTTTTGAGTTCCATGTCCTGTGTTATCTCTAGGGGATTCTCATTGTACTCCTCTAGAGGACTGTTGGTACTTTGTGGGGATATATTATTTTGATTTTTCATATTATTATTTTTTCTCTGTGGATTTCTTTAGCATTTTCTCATCCTTGTGTGAGACTCAAGCCTTCCTTTGTTGAGTTTAGGTCTGCTTCTTTTTGTAAAATTTATGTGCCTTTGTGGTTTACTTGTTGGGCATGAAAAGCTGGTTGGTCTAGGCTTCAGGTTCTCTCTTTTGATTTTACTTTGGAGTGGCCAAATTGCTTTTTTCTTCAGGAATTCCCACAGAAGCCCAAGTCAGATGAGGAGCAGATGCTCTCAGGCTTTCTCCTAAGGTCTGGATCCCTCCAGGAAAGATTTTGGCCTCAGTAATTTGGGGGTTGGACTGGCCTGGGAGCAGGGCCCAGGAAAGATGCTGATCTCGGGCAGCTGGTGGCCATGTCTGGATTCCTCCAGGGAAGATGTTGTCAGGAATTTGGGGATTGGAACTGGCCTGGGAGCAGGGCCCAGGAAAGATGCTGATCTCGGGCAGCTGGTGGCCATGACACTCAGAGATGCAAAGGGAGATAGGGGTGGGAAGCGGCCCCAAGGGCTCCTGGGGACCGCACTGAGGAGCTGGGTTGGTCTATATGCAAAAGATCAGGAAGCCAAAAGGTCAGCCCCAGTGTCCAGGAAAGAGGCTGGCGGGTTTTGCAGCCCAGGGAAGCAGAGGGAGGTGAGGGCAGGACCAGGCCCAGAGGGCTCCTGCGGACCTCAGGAAGGAACTGGGTCCATCTGGATGCAAGGGATCAGGAAGCAGTGGTGAAGGAAGGGATCAGGAGGCAGTGGTCAGCCCCAGGGTCCAGTAAAGAGGCTGGCAGGCTGTGCAGCCCAGGGAAGCAGAGGGAGGTAAGTATATTTTATTTATTTTTTTTATGAGTGTATTGCCTGCATGTATGTGAGTGCACTATGTCATGCAATGTGAGGAGGTCAGAAGAGGGTGTCGGATCCTCTGGAACTGGAGTTAGAAGGGTTTATAGCCACCCTGTGGGGGTTGGGAATGAACCTGGATCCTATGCAAGAGCAATCAGTGCTCTTAACCCCTGAGCCATCTCTCCAGCCCTGGCTTGAGCTTTTTAATGAGGGTTATTTCCTATTTGTGGCCGTAGACTTTTTATCTTTTCTCCTTAGCTCTGGCACAGATGCTCTTCTACTGAATTGGAAAGGGCTAATTGGTGTGGGCTTAGGTGGCCTTTGCCCTAGCCTTTCTTTACACAGTTCCATATCAGTCTTGGGTTGTGAAGTGTTGGTCAGGCATCTCATTCCTTCCCAGCAAGGGTGCTAAGGCACAGCACAAACTGGATTGGATTTTTCCTGCCCAGATCTCTATCTTACTAGAGTCCCAGTGGTCAGGCACAGTTCACTGTTCAACTCCAGCCAGTCCCACCCAATTAGCAGTGTTTTAGTCCCCATCAAACACAGTAGGTGGTTTAGTGGTGTCTGGTGACTCCAGGGCTTAAGAATTCAGGTGAGCGACTGGGCATGGTGGTGCATGCCTTTAATCCCAGCATATGGGAGGCAGAGGCAGGTGGATCTCTGTGATTTCAAGGCCAGCCTGGTCTACATAGTGAGTTCCAGGCTATCTGGGGCTACAGAGAGACCCTGTCTCAAACACACACACACAAAAAAAGAATTCAGGTGAAGGCCAGATGGTAATGCATGCTTTTAGTCTCAGCTCTCCGGAGGTGGAGTCAGGCAGATCTCTGAGTTCGAGGGCAGCCTTGTTTACAGAGCCAGTTGTGCAATTCCTAGAGGGGGATCACATTTTAAGAGTTTCTGAATCAGCCACGAATCTATCCTGTGAGGCTCTATGAACTTTCAGATATCTCTGTGATGCCTATGGAGCCACGGAGCTCCTCCAGCCCACATGTTCTTTGCTCCTACACTATGAGGCCTTGGATATGCCTGTTCTGGGCTGGGTCATGCTGCCCACACTTGGCCCCCATTTTCAGTGGTATGTTGGAAACTGACTCTCCACAGTGCAAAAACACCTACCGTTGCTGAATAACTACCAAACTGATGTCACTAAATGTGGAGTGGAAAGACACATATAATTGGCTCTTCCCTGGGAAGCCAGCTAAAGTCAGCTGTAAAATGTTTTGCACATTTTTTGCACATTTTTTAATTAAAAAGGCACTATGGTGGGTGGAGGAATTTGGAAAGGTGCCCCCTTTGGGTAAATTCAAGCAGCCTCCTTTTCTGCAGACTTGAACTACATGCCTGGTTTGATGAGCAGGTAAGTGGCTATAAATGGTTTGTTGCAGGCAAATGAGAACTGGGAGCTAAAGCCCATTAGCCACCTTAACAGTGTCTGTGCAATACACCACTCTACAGCACCACTCTATAGGACAGTCCTCACTCTGATTCAAGTCCACCTGTGCTTAAATAAGAAAAAACCAAACAACCACCACCACCACCACCAACAACAACAAAAAAAACCACACAGGGAAAAGCCAAGTTATTTAGCAGCCTGAAAACCATTGCATGTAGATAATCAGAGCATAGCATTACCAGCTGGAACATCAGTTCTTAAAATTAGCCTAATCAACAGAAGACTATTAATGTCAAAAAGAGCCTGCATTTCCAGCAGTGGAAGCGCACAGGAACCCAGCCTAGATGACCTGGGAGATAACACCTTTCCATTTAAGTTTATTAAATATATTTATCTTTAGGACCTTAGATCCTTACAGACATGATGTAAATATCTTAAAATGTTTTTTACACTTATTTAGTGTGTATTTGGCCTTGTGGAGGTCAGGGGACACCAGCAGGAGTCTCTCTCTCCTTCCACCACATGGGGCTGGGGCTCCAACTCAGGTTGTCAGGCTCAGGGCAAGCACCCTCACCTGCTGAGCCACCTCCTGGTGGTGCATGCTTTTAATCCCAGCACTCAAGAGGCAGAGGCAAGTGGATCTCTGTGAAATCAAGGCCATCATGGTCTCCATAGAGAGTTCCAGGCCAACTGGTTACAGGGAAGCCCTGTCTCAAAGACCCCCCCCCAAAAAAGAAAGAGTTCAGTACAATGAACAGACAATTTGACAAGACTATGATGAAGATATATTTTATTTTTCATAAAAATATAATTGTACAATGCTCTTCAGAGGAAAAAAATCCTTCAATGCCCCCCAAATACCATGTGGTCTAATAATCTCCCTTCTTTTAACATAAAATATGTAATTTGTAACAACATGCAGCTGATTTCCTGTGAAATATAGCATTTATTTTTAATTTTACTTGCCTTTTACTAATAGTTAAGCCTAGTTTAAAAATCTGTATGTTCTGTAACCAGCCAAATCAAATCCATCACAGTTCAAAGATGATAGAACTCTAGATGAGGATGCTAAGCGCTGTCTGCAAGCTGGCAACAGTGACATGGATTGCTGCAGTGAAGTGGTTCTGGTTCAGGTATCACACAAAGATTTCAGATGAAACAATTAAAACCTTCCATTGCAGCCTAGAACTCGACCTGGTCAGACCTACTGCACACTGCACCAGTTGCTCCAAGGTGGGAAGTAGATGCTAAAATGATGCCAGGATAGACTGGTATGGATTCACAAAAATATCTCCCCCGTTTTTCTTTGAGATGAAAAGGAAAAGAAGACAGGCTTTGTAGATGGAGAGCCCAGGGCTTTGTCCTCTCAGCATGCTGTCTAGAAAGGGAGTGGGTGGGTATGCAGGGCCCACTGGATGGAACTGGAAACACTCCAGCTGTTTTAATCAGGACAGTGATTACAGGCTCAGCACAGCACCCAGAGCAATCAAAATGGTCCCTTCAAACACCAAGGAGCATCTTTTGGTTTGACTCCAAAATACCAAATAGAGAGAGGCACATGAATAAACTCAAATTCTAATTAACTTTCCTTCCAAATTAAAATCCTCTACCCGAGGACAAAGTATCTTGTGGAGACAGAAGGGGGCAGGGAAGAGTACAGATGACCCTGCAGTTAGAATTATCTCCAGAAAAATCTTCAAACACAGTACAGACATTCCACTGAGGAGCCTTGTTCATTTTGGAATGTTTGCTTTGAAAACAACTCTTCTGGGGAACTCAAAGGTACTAACAGAGCAACATGAAGTCATGGGCTGTTTTGCAAAGTGAAAGTAAACAGCTGAGTAGATCAGCTGGGAAAAGCACACCCATTACAGCCTCAATACTGTACTTAAGACACGCACGTTGTGAAGGCCTGAATATCAGTAATCCTTTATCTACGTTTGTGGTCCTAAGAAGGCATTAAATACCCTTAAACTTCCTAACACAGAACCTCAGCAAGCTGGGCTAGTGGTCTGTCAGTGGTCATACACACCTAGCCTAGAGATCTGAGTTTGAGATCTCAGGCTAAAGGGAGGGATCTTCAAACGCCTGAACAATTACAAGCTATGGTCCATTCCATGTTCCACCTCAAAGACGCTATGCCAGAGTGTCTGAACCATGGCTTGCAGGCCGACAGGCCCCAGCATAGCCACAAACCTGGCTGAACACAAAACAGGAACTAACTTAAAACATTTCCAGATTTGTGAGTTTGTTGCAACACAAGTGCTCAGCTCTCAAGCTTGACAGTGTCCTACCGCAATGTCCAAAGGTTGCCAGACAAATCATAATATACTTCCTCCTAAACTGCCAATCTGTAACAAAGATGTCTTATTTGGAAGCCAAATTCAGGCTTCATCAGAGAGAGGAACAACTGTAGTATAGCAGCAACAAAGAACGGGTCTGACCCCAACCAGAGGACAGATAGGAGTGTGATGAAGTTGTCTCTGGGGAAGTGAAGATTCCCAGTCTGAGCACATCATACCAGGAGCCCTGTCTGCAACCATCACTCTCTGTGATGTAGATACAGCCGTGCCAGGAACCTCAAGGAGCCATCTGCCCTTCCACAGCCCTGCCAGGCCCTGAGCTACAGTGCTGGGGGTGCGCCAGCATAGTGCAGGCATAGGCAGAGGCCAATGTGAGCCCACACTGGGTTTCCTTCTGGCTCAGAACACATTCATAAGGCCACTCTTGTCAGGGAGGAAACTAAATATTCTGCCGATGGCTACAGCCATCAGCGTGACCAGCAGTGTGCCCAGTGCTCCAGACAGCAGGGCAGATGCTCAGTCTCAGCAGCTAGTTTCATGCTATTTGCTTCAGAAAGTCTATGATTTAGTTGAGTACACAGCACATGTGTGTGAACATTCACTCCTGTCTGCCCCATGTACATGTAAACATACAACAGAAACACTATGCACATACATACTGCAGGTTAAGATAATGGATGCTGCTGAAATGCCTGAAAGGTTACTTCCTGCATAAAATACAAGACTGATTACCCTCATATGGATTTGGCCCTGGCCAACATTCATAAACACCGTTTGAGGAGACAGCAAAAAGGCTGTCTGGAGGGTTTTCTTGTTGGGTTTTCCTATCATGTACATTGTTTCAAACAGGCAGATCACTCTGGATTATAAACATAGAAATGTGTGTCTTAATTCATACTCACAGCTTATACTGGAATGCTCACAGGAGAAATCAAACATTGCTCAAGTAAACGAAAGACTCAGTATCAGGTCCATAAAGGCTGAGAACGTACAGGAAGTATATGGCCTATCTGGTTTCTTTTTGTAGGGTGACTGAAAACATGGAAGGATGCGACCCTAAACACACATACATACGATTACATGAATTACATAAGAAAATATAAATTAGCCAAGAAAGCAATGTGGATAAGGTGCAAACATGCGATCTTCATCCATTTTTTCTACTCCCATTTTCAGGCATCACATGGTAACTCACGGAGAATACAGAGCAGGTCTGAATATTGGTAAGTTTTCTAAGTGTTGCAAGTTAAAGCAAGAGCCTTTGTGATGCTTGCCCACACATTTTGGTAGAAACTGCGGATTTACAGAGATGACTACTGAGCAGTAAGCAGTAACTAGAACCAGAAAACAAACTCCTCCCTGCATCATCCACACAGGTGAGAACACTGGCTTCGATTGCTGATGGCATCGTACAATCCTCACCCTGGAAAAGAAATCAAATTCACCAATGTAAGAACGTTTCTCAGGTCAATGAAGTTTGGTAGTTCTGAAATCCATGAATCTTTGTTTTTTTGTGTGTATAGTATGTGTGACAGTATGTGAACATGTATGCCATGGTACACGTGTGAAGTTCAGAGAACAATGTCAGGTGTTAGTCCTTGCCTTCCAGGAGACAGGTCTCTTGTTTTTCCACCGTGTCCACCAGGCTACCTGGCCTTGGAGCTTTCTGGAATTTCCTCAGCTCGAATGCTGGGATCACAGACCCACACTACTGTGGTTTTCCATGATTCTGGAGATTCAAACTCAGGTCCTTATGCTTGCGTAGGAAGTGCTTTACCCACTGAGCCAGCTCCCCAGCTCAACATAAATTGTTGGTTCTAGTTTTTGAGACAGGGTTTTATGTATAGCCCAGGCTTGTCTCAAACCCTGTATGTAGCAAAGGCTGACCTTGAATTCCTGTTGCCTCTATTTCTCAAGTGCTGGAGTTACAGGTAATGGACCACCATACCCAGCTAACATTCATGAATTTTTTTTCAAGTTAATTAAATACAGAAAGGCTTTTTGTTGTGTTGTTATGAGACAGAGTCTTACTCTATCCCAGGATGGCCTGCTATGATGGTCAGGGCTAATTGTCAACTTGACAGAATCTAGAATCACCTAGAAGAGTCTCTGGGTATGCCTGTGGGCAATTATGCAGACTATCCTAATTGGCATAGGAAGACCTTTTTTTTTTCCATCTTTTTGAGACAGGGTCTCCCTGTAGCCCCAGCTGTCCTGGAACTCACTATGTAGACTAGGCTAGCCTTGAACTCACAGAGATCCACCTGCCTCTGCCTCCCAAATGCTGGGGCTACAGGCGTGCACCACCACACCCAGCTAGAAGACCTATTTTAATTGTGGTTAGGACCATTCTCTAGACAGGATTCTGGACCAAAAGGAAAGAACTGAGCATTAGCATGCATGCATTCCCTGTTCTCTGCTTCTTAACTGTGCAAGGTCCCACTTCTGTGAGCGAAAGTAAGCCCTTTATCCCTTAAGTTGCTTGTCTGGGTATTTCAGCACAACAGGAACGAAACTAAGATGGTAGTCCAGGCTGACCATAAAATCATAACAGTCTTTCTGTCTCAGCCTCCCAAATGCTGTGATGACAGGCATCGAGTCACCATGTCCAGCTAGACTATTTTTAACACAAATAAAGAGAAAATGAGCTAATTTGTTTTTTATTAGTTTAATTTAGATTAAGGTCCAATGTTACCTAATAAAAGTAATCAAAAAGCCAATTCCTTCAACTCCCTACTCTCTTTTGAAACAGAGTTACATATAGCTCAGGTTTGCCTCAAATACGCAAGTAGCTGAGGATGGACTGTCCTGATACTCCTGCTTCTACCTCCCAAGTGCTGGGTACCATATCTGGCTTAATTTTTTAAAAATATGGTAACAGTTCCTTATAACTATTTTAAGTGCTTCCAGAGTAATAACAATAATGAAGGAAACACCTGGCATTTTCATCCTTAATCTCTGAGTGATTAACTATAGGCATGCAAAAATCTTTAGTCTTTTCTACAAATGGGGCTACCTATGTGCAAGACATGAGTTCTACCCCAGAGCATAAGGAAAAATAAGCTCATCATGGGCCAACAACAGAAACCAAAGAACTAAAAATCATAAAATTCTTAGTTGAAACAGGTACATTTTCACAACCCTGGATTTGAGAATGGAGTTTTAGATATGATACCAAAAACCTGAGCAACAAGCTGGGTCTGGTGGCACATGCCTTTAATCCCAGCACTAGAGGCTGAGACGGGCAGATCTCTGTGAGTTTGAGGCCAACCTGGTCTATATAGTGAGTTCCAGGCTAGCCAGGGCTGCATAGGGAGTCCCTGTCAAAACAGATAAACAAAAAACCCCTCAAGAACAACAAAGCATTAACAGCAGCAGAAGATAAAAAGGAGATGAGGGGCTGAAGAGATGGCTCAGCCTTTAAGATGGAGTCAAGAGGATTAAACATTTCATGGTTTCAGGATTCTCTTTTAAGGTGATTACATATTCTATAGAGATGATAGCTATATCTAATCACACTGTGAATATACTAAGTGCCTTTGCATTGTTATTTTAAAATGGTTAATTGAAGTTGTTCATTTTATGTTACGTGATTTCACCTCAACAACAACAAAATCCTGGGCTGGGGATATAGAGTGCTTACCTAGCATGTGTGAAGCCCTGGGTTTAATTCCCCAGCACTGCAAAAGAAAACAAACATCCTTACAGTAATGGCACTGTAATAAAAGAGCCTGGACAGGTGAATGGGCGCTACCATTCCACTTAAGTGACCCTTACCCAGCTGCTCTATTTTTTTTTTAATTGGGATTGAACCCAGAGCCTTGAGCATACTAAACTTACACACACAATATACTGCTAAGCTACCACATTCCAAGCATTATAATTTTTTTCTTTGTCTTTTGAGACAGGTCTATAGCCCCAGCTGGCCTGGAACTTGCTATGTAGACCAGGCTGGCCTCAAACTCAGAGATCTGCCTGCCTCTGCCTCCCGAGAACTGGAAGAATTATACTTCTTTAACACAATTATTGGAGTAAATAAATGTAAATTACTTTGTAAGCTGTAAGTAAAAATACAAACAAAAGGTAGTGGTACTAATAATAACTACACTAGTGCCACTTTAGTTTATGGACTATCTACCATATACTTATCAGTTGTCTATTTTGTTTTGGTTTTTGACACAGGGTCTTTTCTATGTAGCCCAGGCTGGACTCTTAACTTGCAGTCCCTCCAAGTGCTGGCTAAAGTGGTATATCCCACTACACCCAGCCTTCAGTTGGCTTTATAGACCCCATGTAAAATGTATTTCAGTGTTTAAAATCTACTGCCACTTCACTTGCTGATTAATGTATTACAAATGACATGAGCATTTCGTTTTATTCCATGACACTCCTTAGTGATTAACAGAAACTCTATCTTGAGATGCTTGCTTAAACAGGGATTCTCCCAGACTGTACTCACAGGAATTGGTATTAGCATCTGTCTTCCCAGTTTTGGGATGCCTGCTTGAGTTCTGCTGAGATTTGTTCTGCTCTTCTCCAGTGAGTAGGGCCTTTATTTCAGAAGGGATTTTTCCTTGGTCCATTGCCATGCACCACTGCTTGTACTGAAATATTTAAGATATACTTAAGTAAAACATTAACAGAGTTCAGGGACCACATGTGGAAATCTTAGACATAAGAACTCTCACGAAGGCTGGAGTGTAGTTCACTGGTAGAGCACTTGCTTAACATGCATAAGGCCCTCAAGTTTTGATATCCAGGACTAGGACAAAAATTAAAGTCATTTTATCTCATACACATTCACTAAATAGCTACTAAGCAGTAGATTTGCACACCATGATTACATGCCTGGTTTTAAGCAAACACATTCTACCGCAGTGGGTATGACTATGGACTTTGGGGGTCCACAAAGGTGAAGCAGACCAGATTCTGACCTCAAGTGACTTATACTGCAGAAGGTAAAAATGACTTACAATATAATCAGAATTAATGTGTATATGGACATCTTTCTCAATCACTCTTCACCTTAATTACTGAGACACGGTCTCTCACTGAACCGGAGCTCACTGACTTGGCAAGCTGCTGGCTAGAAAGCCCCAGGATCCTTGTCTCCACTTCCACCCAGCACTGGGTTATCAGGTGCATTCTACCACACCTTTTATGAAAATCTGGGGGTTGAACTCAAGTATTCATGCTTGCACAACAAGCATTTTTACTGACTTGAGTGATCTTCTTTTAAAGAAATTTATGTGTATGAGTGTATTGTCTGCATGTGTGTATGTATACCTGTGTCATGCAATGCCTGTGGACGACAGAAGAAATCCCCTGGAACTGGAGTTATGGACAGTTCTTAGCTGCTATGTGGATGCTGGTATTTGAACCCAGGTCATCTGCAAGTGCTCTTAACCACAGCCTTCTCTCCAGTCCCAGCATCCCTCCCTTTTAAAAATTATTGCCAGGAGTGGGGGCACACACCTTTAATCCCAACACTTGGGAGGTAGAGGCAGGTAGATCTCTGTGAGATCAATGCCAGTCTGGTCTACATAGGGACTTTCAGGTCAGCAAAGGCTACAGGGAGACCCTGTCTCTAAAGAACAAAACAAAACAAAAATTTCTATTTGTGTGTATGAAGTGTGTGTGTGTGTGTGTGTGTGTGTGTGTGTGTGTGTGTATGGGCACACATGCCACAGCAAGTGTGTGGGGTCAAAGGACAACTCTGTGGAATCAGTTCTCTCCTTCCACCTTTACATGGATTTTGGGGATTGAACTAAGGTTCTCAGGCTTATGTGGCAAGCACTTTACCTGCTGAGTCATCTGGCCATCCTCTACTTTAAAAAAAAAACTTTGTGCAGGGCTGGAGAGATGGCTACTGACTGCTCTTACAGAGGACCTAGGTTCCCAGCACCCATACGGGAGCTAACAACCATCCATACCTCCAGTTCCAGGGAATCTGATACCCTCTTCTGGCCTCCACAGGCACTGCACAACATGGGTGCAAATACATACATGCAGGCAAAACACTCATACACATAAAATTTTAAAAATAGTGGCCAGGCGTGGTGGCACATGCCTTTAATCCCAGCACTTGGGAGGCAGAGGCAGGTGGATCTCCGTGAGTTTGAGGCCAAGCCTGGTCTACATGAGCTCCAGACCAGCTGGGGCTATAGGGAGACCCTGTCTCCAAAAGACCAAAAATAATAATAAAAAAAAACTTTGTGCATGTGTATGATGTGTGTATATGATGCTTGTGTTCAGGTGCACATGTACATAGGTGTGAGGGTCAAGACAAACCTTGGATGTCAGTCCTCACCTCCTACCTTGTTTGAGACAGGGTCACTTATGGTTTGCTGCTGCATATGCCAGGCTAGTGGCCATGAACTTCCAGGGGTTCTGCTGTCTGCTCCCATTTTGCCGAAGAATAAAGAGCTATACTACAGCCTCCAACTTTAGGTGGGTTCTGGAGTCTGACCTCAGACACTCATGACTGCATGACAAGCCCTTTACCCACCTATGTCATCTCCTCAGCCCTACCTCCTTTTTTTGAGACAAGGTCTCATGTAGTCCAGAGGCTGGACTTGAATTGCTGACCCTCTTACCTCCATCTCCCAATGCTGAGATTACAGGCATGCGCCACTATGCTCAGCTTTATTACTTTCTAAAATCCCAGCTTTGTGATCATCATGGTACCATTTCCTATCTTCTCCCACCTGTTACTTCATCCCTAAGCACACAATAAAAAGGTTTCAATTATTTTATCTTCTCTTTCATTTCTTTAATCACTATGAAAATCTAAATGAAACATATAAATTCACATAAACACAAATGGGATATTATGGAAATTATACAACGTTATGCTTTTTCCACTTAGCAATATATTGTGAACACCTTTCTATATCAGTAAATACATAAGTACATTGTGATTTTTATTGGGACAGGCTATATGTGGCCCTGACTGGTCTTGTACTAAGTGCTAGGATTATAGGTGTGTTCCCCCAAACTTGGCTGCAAGTTATGATTTTTTTTTTTACTGGTAACAAATAGTCTAATATATTCATGCAGTGTGATTTCTATATAACCAATCAGCTATTGTTGCATATTTTTTCTTTAAATTTTTTTGGTTTTGAGAGTTTCATTTAGCCCAGGCTAGTCTATGTAGCTGAGAATGACCTTTAATTATGATCCTTCTGCCTCAATTCTCCTGAGTGCTGCGATTATAGGCTTGTATCATCATGCCCAGTTTTATGCAGTGTGTGGGGTCAAACCCAGGGCCTTGTGCATGCTACAGGAGCATTGTACCAAATGAGCTATACCCCAAGCCCCTCAAATTTTTCATTATAGTTATTTGCTTTGTGTGTGGGTGCATTACTATGGGCACACATGTGGAGGTCAGAGGAAAACTTGCGGATGCTGGTTCTCGCCTTCTACCATGTGGGTTCTGGGAACTGAATTCAGGTCATCAGTTTTGGTGGCCAGTGCCTTTTCCTATCGAGCCATCTCGCCAGGCCTTTGCACATTTTTTTCTATCATGAACAATACCTCAGTGCAATAGTTAGGTGCATCCTGCTCCCACCACCAGCAGTGTATAAAAATGCCTACATGCCTACAACTTTGCAATAAGATAAACGTATTTCCCAATGTTTGCCAACTAGACAGGTAAAAACTGGTATGATTCGTGTTTTTGTTCTTCAAAAAGACTTTATTTTATATGTATGAGTGCTTTACCTGCATATATATAAGTGTACCACATGTGTGTGCAGTGTCCACAAAGGCCAAAAGAGACTTCCCTGGAACTATCATACAGGTGTTAGGAACTGCACCTGGGTCCTCTGCAAGAGCAGCAACTGCTCTTAGCTACTGAGCCATCTCTCCAGGCCTATAATTCATGGTTAAATGTACCCTTTTATGACTGCCCAGTTAGGGTTGATGCTTTTCATGTGTTACTGAAAGACTTTACCATTTCCAGTTCCTCTCGGAGGGCACAAATAGCTCTTTCTCGACTGGATACCAACTCCTCCAAATACTGGTATCTCAGCTTTTTTCTGGCCCGGCACTCCCTTGCGCTCTGCCGGCTCCTCTCAAGCTTTGCTTTCAAATCGATTTTGGCTGGCTTCCGGCCTCGTTTGCCCGGCTTCTTTACTTTGCCTCCAACCACCTTTGGCAAGAGAGGAGACATAAATTTTCCTTTTAGCTCTCTTTATAGGAAAGCAACTGACTGCCTATTAACAAACAGATTGTTCAAAACAAGTAAATAAAGGCTACAGAACTAAGAAAGCAGAATCATGTCCCTTCAAATTTTTTTGATACTTTTGATATCACAAATGTGAGATAAAATGTGATGTAAGCTTTTACTATTCCTTCATGCTTCTTCAATAATCAAGTTTAACTAGTTTAACATTAAATTTTATAAATCATATGGATATGGACAATAAACTATATAACTTTTATTCAATTTTAATTTTATGTGGATGTGTTTTGCCTGCATGTATGTAAGTGTACCATATGCACAGAATGCCCATGGAGATCAGAAGAAGGCATAAGATTCCTTGGGACTAGAGTTTTAGACTGTTGTTAGCCATTATGTGGGTTCTGGAAACTGAACCCGGGTCCTCTCCAAGAGCAGCAAGTGCTCTTAACCACTGAACCAACTCTCTAGGTCCTAGTTTAATTTTAAAATTATGTGTTTAGTGAAGCAGGTCATGCATGTGGGAGTAGCTGCCTGTGGAGGCCAGAAGAAGGTGCTCTAAGCATTGAGCCACCATCTCTCCACCCCTATAATTTTATTGCCTTGAGAAAATCACATTAAAATAAGTTAATATTCAAAATTTTAAATTCATCATGATTGCAGTTTTACAAAACAATATACAGAAGCTAACTGAGTCAATGAGGACTTCTGTGCTGGTGCTTTGATCTCATCTGCATTTTCAAGATTTTTAAAATTCACATTTAGACAAATATATAATACCTATATTAAATTACATGTATATGTAAGCTAATATACATTCCAAGGAATTTAACTATAAAGTCCCTCATCAAATTTACTGAGCCCAAAGGAGTACACAGGAAGTCCCAGAAATCTTCAGGAGTAATTCCCTCCTGTCTTTAGAAGCAGATAATTACAACCCTAGACTGTCTTGGATTTCTACTTGCCACACCGGTATCACCAGCATCCTCTTTATCTGCTATTCACTTACTGCCTAGGCAAAATTGTTAGGTGACTGGCAAAGTAATTTAATCTTCCTCACTGTTCAGCTCTGGACCTTCTCGAGCATTTGTACAAGATATACCATAATGAGGAAGAGACAATGAAGTTGTTTTGTTTTTGTCTTTTTAAGACAGGGTCTCCCTGTAGCCCAAGCTGGCCTATATAAACTAGGCTGGCCTCCATCATATAGAGATTGACCTGCTTATGCCTCCCCAGTGCTAGGATTAAAGGTGAGCACCATCACAAATTGCTGAGATGAAGTTTTAAACACATGAATTAAGCTTACACATCAAGCAGATGTTCTGAAAAGCAGTCACCTTGGAAGAGGTACACTTATTCTAGCAAGGCCACTCTTCAAACCTTTTTTGGAAAGTCCTGTTGGATCCCATTGTTACCAACCACAACAAAATATCTCATTACTTTAGAGCTACACTGTTATTCCTCAAGTATCTCCAAAATGTGACTGACCACTTCATTTATTTAACCAGACTCTGAAAACACCCATAAAGAAAAGTTAGAGATGAATATGAATATAGCTCAGTGACAGAGTGTGGGGGTGGGGGTAGGGGGGCTCAGTGGTAAAGCCCTACCATGTATGAACCCTAGGTTCAATCCTCAGTCCCTTTCCCCACCCAAGAAAATCACCCTCAATAATACATGTTGTATACCCTCAGTGTACTCAATTGCTTTAAAGGCATTTCTAAACAAGAAGATGTAAAATTAATACTGGCTAATCAATCACTGGAATAAATGTAAAAACCTTCATAGGTAACAAAACTGAAACTAAAGGACTGCCAGACATGGTGATTGCAGGGTAGTAAACCCAGTATGAGAGAGGCTGAGGCAGGAGGATTGCCTCAAGTTCAAAGTTTACCTAAGCTACAGAATGAGAGCAAAAGCCCCTCACCCTCAATTATATGAGAGAGAGAGAGACAGAGACAGAGAGAGAGACAGAGACAGAGACAGAGACTGGGCGCCATGGCACATGCCTGTAATCTCAGCACTCAGACTGAGGCAGGCAGATAAGCCAAAAGCCCCTCACCCTCAATTATATGAGAGAGAGACAGAGACAGAGACAGAGACAGAGACAGAGACTGGGTGCCATGGCACATGCCTGTAATCTCAGCACTCAGACTGAGGCAGGCAGATAAGCAGTTTGAAGGTAGTCTGGGCTTCCTTCATAGTGAGATCTTATTTCAAAAAGAATAAAAGAAGGGGCTGGTGAGATGGCATAGAGGCTAAAAGTGCTTGTCACACAAACCTGATGGCCTGAGTTTGATGCCTGGATTCCTTGGTGGGGTAAGCGAAAACAAACTCCTGAAAGCTGTCCTCTGACCTCCGCAAGCACACCATGACAGACGTGTGCTCAACCATTCTCACTCCCCAACCCCTCTCTCTCCAATATTTTTTTTGACAGCATTTCCCTAGTCCCAGACCACCTGGAACTCACTATGTAGACCAGGCTGGCCTTGAATTCACAGAGATTTGCCTGCCTCGGCCTCCTGAGTGCCGGGATTAAAGGTGTGTGCCACCATGCCCTGCTTTTCTTGATTAACTTTGCTTCAGTAATGTGATGGTTTGAATGAGAATGTCCTCCATAGGTTCCAAGTATTTGAACACTCTGTCCCCAGCTGGTGGCACTGTTTTGAGAGGGTTAGGACCTGTAGCCTTGCTGTAAGAAGCAGGTCACTGGGGGGTGGGCTCTAGCTTTTCCCTATTTTGAGTTTGTCTCTTTCTGCTTCTCCATAAGCCCAAAAAACTCTTCCTTCTATAAACTGCCTTGGTCAAGGTGTTTTTTTGTTGACTTTTTAAAAAATATTTTATTATTTTTATTTTATGTGTATGAGTGTACTGCCTTCATGCTGAGCCATTTCTGCAGCCCGAGTCAAGGTGTTTTTAATCACAGCAACAGAAAAGTAACTGATACAAGTAATGAGCTTCAGTTTTTCCTTCTGGAACCAGCCAAAGTTTGATGAGTTAAGTATGCCAGTTTTCAAGAGAGTTGTTAATATCAGAGGGTCACTGTAAATCTAGAGCATTATTATATGTGAGAGTACGTTGTAAAAACAAAGTATTATACAAACGTAGGTTAGTATACTAGTTGGTTCAACAGCTAAACTTTATTTCATAAACCATAAAAACTGAGGAGCAGAGAAAGCAAGTTGATCAGGAACCTGAAGTAAAAGTGAAATCCTCTCCACAAATTCCTTAAATATCTCTGGGCCAAAAAAAAAAAAAAACCCAAAACAAAACAAAACAAAAAAACAAAAAACAAAACCCTCCCTCAAAACAAACACAAAAACTTTTTTTTTTTTTTTACCAATTCTTAAAACTCATAGTCATATAGCTCCTCTGCTCTCTACTCATATTTATTAAGCAAGGAAGCATTCATTTTAATATGCTTGAGTAAAAATACTGATTTGGGGACTGGAGAGATGGCTCTTGCACAGGATCTGAATTAGGTTTCCAGCATCCACATGAACAGCTCACAACCACCTGTAACTCCAGCTCCTAGTGGATCTGGCACTTCTGGCCTCTTTGGGCACCTTGTCTCCCATGGTCATACCTCCACACAGATACACAAAATTTTAAAACAATAAAAATAAATTTTGTAAGTACTGATTTTTTTTTTCTTACTCTTTCTGTGGGTTTATTTTTTTTAGAGATAAAGTCTCATTATGTAATCCTAGCCAGTCAGGATGACTATGTAGACCAGGATAGCTTCAAACTCAAAGTGATTCTCCTGTCTCTGCTAGGATTTATAGACCTATGCCTGTACATTTTTATGCACCAAAAACAATGATACCAACATTTAAAGAATTAGCACTTAGGCTGGGCATGGTGGCCCGATCCCAGCAATTAGGAGGTAGAGTCAAGAGGGCCAAGAGTTCAAGGCCAGGCTTTAAGGCCAGCCTGGGCTATATGAGGCCCTGTCTCAAAAAATAAGACTAACCAAACAAAAACAAAGAATTAACATTAACCCTTCACAAATAAGAAATGGAAGAGGAAAGTACATTCTAGCTCATTCTATGAAGCTAATATTTACCCAATACCTAATTGTAAGAAAACTACAGACAGATCATGTTGTGAACATAGATGCAAAAACTGCCAACAAAACACTAGGAAAAGTGAGGCCTGGTAGGCCACACCTATAATCTTAGGACTCAGGAAGCTGAAGCAAGAAGATCTTATGCTTAAAGCTGCCTGGGTTACATGGTGGGACCCTGACTCCAAATCTATAACAACAAGGAGCTGAGGATGTAGTTCAGTTGGTAGAATGCTTGCTAAGCATGAGTTCAATACCCAGCATCACGTAAACTGGATGTGTTAGCTCATAACTGTAATACCAATTATTTGGGAAGTGGAGGCAGGAGGATTAGACATTTATAATCATCCTTGGCTACATAGTATGAAGTCAGTCCTGAAGACGTGAGGTCCTATGTCAAAAAGGAGGGGTGTATTGGAGAGACAGCTCAAAGGTTACAAGCACTTGCACAATCATGAGGACCAGAGTTCAGATCCCAGCACCCACATGTCAAGCTGAGCATCTGGTATATAAATCTCTGTAACCCTAGCTCTGTGGGAGGCAGAAATAGTAAGATCACTAGAATTTGCTGGCTTCTAGCCTAGCAGAGAAAACACAAATCCCAGGTTCAAAGGCATAAGTGGAGAGTGACATAGAATATTCACATGTATAGCTATACACATGTGCACATACACACAAATTTTTAAAAAGAACAAGCCAGGTGTGGTGGTGCACGCCTTTAATCCCAGCACTCAGAAGGCAGAGATTGAGGAGGCAGAGATTGAGGAGGTTGTGAGATTGAGGCCAGCCTGGTCTATGTAGTGAGTTCCAGGTCAGATGGGAGACCCTGTCTCAAAAAGACCAAAAAAAAAGGGGGTGAGTGGCTGAAGAGATGGCTCAGTGGTTAAGAACACTGGCTGTTCTTGCAGAAGACCTGGGTTTGAATGCCAGCACCCACAAGGTAGCTAACTGTCCATAACTCCAGTCCCAGGGGATCCGACAGCTTCTTCTGTCCTCTGTGGGCACTGCACAACACAGGTGCACTCACCTACATGCAGGCAATACACATATACACATAAAAATAATTTTAAAAAACCCCAACCAAACAAAACTCAAAAGACTGAGTCTAGCAACAAGATAAAGAGGACTATATATATATATCCCTTGACTAACAGGGATTTATTCTAGGAATAAAGGCTGGTTTAATATCTGGAAATCTTTTATTGTAATACACCATATCAACAGATAAAAGGAGAGTCAAGAATTCAGGAGTAGCCTGGGTTACATGAAACACTATTTCAAAAACCAATCAAACATCAAATACACTAAAAAAAAAAAAAAAAAAAAAAAAAAAAAAAACAAAT
>NW_008329365.1:2126301-2148527 GCF_000622305.1 Nannospalax galili
CAAGACAACTGCATTCTAATCCTTACAGTTATGTAAGAGAATTCCTTTACACAAAGGACGAATACATCCTTACCTAAAATGCTACAAATTTACAAAATTAAAAGAAATTTTATGGTACTAATTACATTAAAAAAAAAAAAGTAACGTAGGCCTTGCCAAGGTTACTCTGCAAAACCAGCACGAAGGGCAGGTGAACTAGGGATGGAGTAGGCTCAAGGATGACCTAGTAGAGCTGGCTCAACAATTTCAGAGAGGGAGGGAGATGTGGGAACACGGGAAGACTGAACCATTTACGGGGAGGAGGGATCCTTCCAAGGTGTTTAACCCCAGAAGTTGAAGAGGACTAGCCATGGCCAGGTCTAATAGCACAGCAGCTGGGTCCCTTTCCCTCAGATGTGGCACAGCAAGGGTTGCCTGGCCAGTCCTAGGTCGTCTGTGGAAAACTGTATGTGCTGCCTGTGGAGGCTTAGTTATCCCTGGATCTCCGGAACTGGGACGAACGGTTTGTGGCCTCAAACCTACATGGCATCTTTATGGGCTCGGCACCCCTGCTGCTGTCTCACAAGCCTTCAGGGTAAGCGTCCATCCTCTGGCTAGATAAGGAACAAAACTGAGCTGGGCGGGGCAAGCGTTACAGAGCAGCTTTGCTACAGCTTCTGGGGTAGAGGAGATCTGGGGCACGCGGGCAAACCGCCTTCTCATCCGTGGGGGTGGTCCGCGCCACACGGGGGGGGGGTGGCATTCTCCTGGGAGATGAACCCCGCGGATGGGGGTGGGGCGAGCGGCCAGGGGGCCAGCACAGCAGTCGCAGCGATCTCCTGGCCATCAACACGTTCTCCATCCACGTGTTTCAGTCTTCTCAGCTTCATCTGGGTCTCAAATTCAACAGACGCGGAGCTTTGGATAGATGAGGACGCAAGCTTTCTACAGGCATATTCAATATTTAAACTTTCCCATAGGTGGAAAACACCTCCATGGGATCCCGTGAGCTCCCAGGGTGCATGCAGTATAGGTGGTTTGGATTTGGAGCAGAAACACAGCCTGTCGTCCTGCCAATTGTTGGGGAGCCTAGGCGCAGCTACTACTGGAGCTGCTGGACCTACTGGTACTTCTTCGAGCCTTTGGCTGAAGAGGAGCGGGAGCGGGAGCGGAGTTTGGTCTGGACTGGACCCGTTGCAGCCGCTCGCACCTGAAGCCCTGCGCCTCTGCAGTCTTGGCCTTGACACCGGCCTTCTTGCTGACCCCTAGCAGCCCTTCATCTTTAGAGCGGTTCTCACTCTCTTTAGGAAGGAGCCCTAGTGCCAGAGTTTAATTTGAGTCTGAGAAATGATCCCTCATCAATTGCAATATAGCCAAGAGCAGCTCCTCCTCCCTTGTCTAGAGGGGACCCCTTTTTTTTTTTTAAACATTTAAGACTTTATAAAGCTACTCAACCAAAAAGGCCTGGGGGGTAACTTCCTCAATCTGATGAAGGTCATCTATAACCAACCCATAGCAAACAGCACACTTAGTACTGGGAAAGACTGAATGCCATCCTGCCAAAGATCAGAAACAAGACAAGGCTGGTGTCTTAGCTCAGCAGTTTCACTCAACAGGAAAGAAAAAGAAACAGAATGGCAATTCAGAAAGAACCAAGAGTCAAACTGTCTGAAGACAACATGGTCCTGTATGTAGAACATTCAAATGAACCCACTGAGAAATTATCAGGGCAAATAAACAAGTAGAGCAAGGCTGCAGAAAATTCCATGGTTCACTGAATCAGCTGTGTTTCTGCCCATTCACTCTCAATAAGAATCTGGAAATGAGAACACAGTTCTACCACAGGCAGCTGTCACTGCCTTGTCATTGCTCTTTGCAGTGCTCGAAACAAACTTGTTTTATTTATGTGTCTGCCATGGCACACACGTGGAGGCCAGAGCACAACCTGTAGGAATTGGTTCTTACCTTCCACCATGCAGGTTCTGGGATCAAGTTTAGTCAGGATTCCAACAGGAACCTTACCTGCTTACCTGCTGAGCCACCTCACCAGCCCGCAACAGTTACACAGGCCAATGGAATACAACTAAGAATCTAGAAATAAACCCTTACATTTATGGTCAGCTAGTTTTCAAAAAGGGCAGTGGGTGTAATTCAGTGGTAGAGCACAGGTACATGTTTAGCAAGTCTGCAGCCCTGGTTTACTCTCCAGGCCCCCTATCCCTAAAGATGCCAAAATAATTTAAAGGGGAAAGGTCAGTCATGCCAATAAACAACTGGAACAGCTGAATAGCTACATGCAAAAGAATTAGATTGACCTCACACAGTATACAAAAATTAAATACAGGGGCCAGTGAGATGGCTTGTAGTAGGTGGGTAGAGGCACCTGCCAACCAGCTTGATGGACCTGAGTTCAATTCCTGGGGGCCACATGGTGGAAGGAAGGAAAGAACCAACTCCTGCAAATTGTCCTCAGACCTCTGCACATGCATGCATTTGAATAACAACATAACAAAAAAAAAGTTTACAAAGGACTAAAACTATAAAACTCTTAGAAAAAAAATCAGGATTTAATCTTTGTGACCTCTGGTTAAGCAATGGTTTCTTAGCTGTGACACCACAAGTGCAAGCAGTCAAAAATATCACACACTGGACGTATCAAAACTAAAACTCGTGTGCTTCAAAGATGCTATCAAGGTAAAAAGAATACACAGAAAGGTAGAAAATGCCTGTATATTATATAAGGCTTTACCTTGTACCCAGAATGTGGAAGAACTCTTAGAAATCAGTAACAAAAAGACAACCCAATTAAAGGGTGGCAAAAGCATTATTAACATCATGCTACAGGCCAGTATCTCGGTTAAAGCTTGATGAAGGAATGCTGGCTCGCTAACAACTGGAGGCTGCACTTCAGGGTTCACCTATGGTCTACTTCTCTGGGTTCTGACAAAAGCACATGGTCACCATGGCCACTGTAGAGTCTTCACAGCTCCACTTAGTCCTCTCTCCTCTGAACCCTGGCAACACTGATCTAGTCACTCTCTATAGTCTTGCCTTTTCCAGACTGTCAAACAGAATCATACAGTATGCAGCCTTTTCAAACTGGCTTCTTATTTACATTTAAGGCTCCTTCATGGCCTTTTGTAGACTAAGCTTCTCTTCATTACTGAACACTATTATACTATATGGATGTTCTAGTTTGTTTGTAAGATAGAAATCTTATGGAATTAGATGATTATCACACAACCCTGTGAAAATGCTAAAAAGCACGGCGTTATAGATACTAAGAGGGTGAATTTATGATATATGGATTGTCTTTCAATAAAGGTGCTATTTAAAAAAAAAACATGGTGTGGGGCAACATGGCTCAGTGATTAAGGGGTCTTGCTGCCAAGCCTGAAGACCCTACTTCAATCCCTGGAAACCACACGGTGGAAGGAGAGAACTCCCCCAAGTTGTCCTCTACATCCACACCTGTGCCCTGCCATGAGCACACCCACACCCTCCTCACTTTCAAGCACATATGCACAAATGTAATAAACTTCAAAATATAGTAGAAAGGTGAGAATCAAGATGGTGCACGGAAGCTGGTGTGATGCCTGTCATCGCAGCACCCAGGAGGTGGAGGTAGAAGGATCAGGAGTTCAAACTCACCCTCAACTATAGAGGGAAAAAAAAGAAGGTACGTGGGCTGAGGGGAAAGCTCAGCAGTAGAGCACCTGCAAAGCATGCACAAGGCACTCATCCCCAGTACCCAGGGGTTGGGTGTACGTGGGGAGAACAGCTCAGAGACACAGAAACTTACAATGAGAAAGAATATTATGGAAGGATCATGTGTTCTAACTATGGATTTTAAAAAGCTATGATTCAGCTGAGGGGAGAGTTCCTGATAATTCTAAACTTCACTCTTAAAAAGACAGACCCCAAGCCGGGTGTGGTGGCACATGCCTTTAATCCCAGCACTTGGGAGGCAGAAGCAGGCAGATCTCTGTGAGTTCGAGGCCAGCCTGGTCTACATAGTGAGTGCCAGGACAGCTCGGGCTACAGGGAGACCCTGTCTCAAAAAGACAAAAAAAAAAAAAAAAAAAAAAAAAAAAAAAAAAAAAGACAGAACCCAGTCTGCAAGGCCCAAGGGTATTATGGATGGGGTTTCACATACAATGGCTTTAACTTCTTCAGCAAGAGGACATGACTTTATACCCTATTTCAAAGACTCTTAGAAGCACTTTACCTACATATTTTTTGGAAAAAATGAAACGTTTAAATCCTGGGTTAAATCAGGGTTATAACCTCAGCCTTGATGAGGTGCTCCCCGTGTTAGCTCATGTCATATCACTTCACAAGGGTCATCCTCACCTTTATCAGGTAAAGAGGGGAATTCATTACTTTATTGAACAGCCACTTTGATCCAAATACTATAATACTCTATTTTACCATTCTTTATGCATTTATTTACATACTAATGTTCTAGGTCTTTAAAAAAAAAAAAGCCCAGACTGCAGGCTGACCTGGATTATGTAACCCAGGCTAGCCTTGAACTCATAGCAATTCCTCCTGCCTCAGCCTCCCACGTGCTAGAACTGCAGGTATGAATCATCCCTGGTTAAAATGCTCTTGTTCTTAAGGCAACTCATAAAAAAATTCAGGCTGTTCAGGAAGCCACTGTGTTTACAGCAAGTGGTGCCAGCAGCCTCAACTAAAAAAGGACTTGTTTCACCTTTCTCTTAGAAATCCAGCAGAGAGGTACTGCTGGCTAGTCAAAGGAAAAGGCCATGTGCCTAGTTACTGCTCTTTAACCTTAAAGACAAGACAAGGCAAACAGGGTCATCTTTGGGTGCTAGGGCTTCAGAAGAACTTTCCTCACAACTGTGGCTTAGGACTTTTTACCAGCGCTTCAGACAGTGAGTATGGAATCATGTCCTCCTGCAGCTAACCTTTCTGGCCAGCTTCTTCAGTCAGGAGAGAAAGTGGGCATCTCTGAACTGAGAGTTAACTCCTATATCACCCCCTCCACCACCACCAACTTTTGACCTGAACCCTACCCCTGCAAACACACAGCTATTCTGTTTTGCCCTGGATCTAAGTAGTAACTTCACACTAATACTGGATGGATGCTGGCAATGCCCAACTTGGTAAGATGGTCTCTACTTGCTGTCTGTGCTTCTTTCCCACCCATTTCTTCCACAGTGAACACATTTTGACTTCTGCCATATCTACTGAAACTGCTCCTGCAGGTGTGGGTGTGTACTATTTTTCCTTTCTGAGACAGGACTTCATGTATCCGAGTCTGGCCTTGAGCTCACTACGTATTACAGCTGAGGATAACCTTGAACTTCTTTTAAAAATTATTTAATTATTTATTTACTTTGAGGCAGGGTCTCACTATGTAGCCCTGGATGGTCTGGAACTTGTTTTGTAGACCAGGCTGGCCTCAAACTTAGAGATCCACCTTCCTTTGCCTGAGATTAAAGATGTCTGGAGACCTGGACTTCTAATTCTGCTTTTACTGCCTGAGTTCTGGAATCACAGGTGTGCACCACCACTCCTGGCTAGTACCCTCATTCCTTACCTCACTAATGAAACCCCCTTTTTCATTATCTCCCTCAGTCTCAGAAATGAATGCTTCCTGGGAACAGCTACAAGCCCTTATTCATTTTCCTATCTCGATCGCCTACCACAGTACCTAGTACAAGTCAGACAATGACAGAAATTAATGAACAAAGAAACAAACTTCCCTGAGGTCCTTAAAAAGCAAAACATCCTGAATAAGATTGTTTACATTTATATTACACCTAGTTTCTGCTTTTTTGTTTTTGTTTTGAGGAGGGCAGACCTTGAACTCTAGGTATAGCTGAGGATGGCCTTTAACTCCTGATCTTCCTGCTTCTACCTCCTAAAAGCTGGGATTACAGGCATGTGCCACCATGCCTGGCTTTGGTTTCTAAACCACCTGTGGAGGTACTCAAGTTCAAGTGGGTAGGTCATGGGGAAAGGAAAGCACGCACACTAACATTGAACGTCTGAGACTTATTCAGATGTGCCAGCTTTTCCATCCTGAAGACAGAGGAGACCAGGAACATAAGCGAACGGCTGGGCTGTGACAATGCCTAGGAGAGCAGCTCCAGTGTAGCAGAGGATGGCTACAGGGCAATGACAGGAATTTCAGGGGCCAAAAGTAATTCTGGTGGGAGGGCAAAGTTAAATTTTCTTACAAGAACCAACACCTACTTTGAACTACCAAGGACAGAGCCCTTTGCTGGGTATGCAAGAAGTAAGCAGATTGTACGAAGCCTCATTTCTACCTAATAGTGTGCAGTACAAAGTAGAAAGGAAGGAAACAGTGACACTTATCAGCACCGTGTCCAGTAGCTGCCCCACTCCCTCAGTGAGTCCCTGAACTTGATGCCCTATACTGTGAGAGGGGGCAATACTGTATAAAGGTCTTTCAGCAGCCTACAGACTGCCAAGAACACATCTGATTGAAAACATTTCAATTAATTCATTCAATAAACAGCCAAAAATAAGAACCTTCTGTGATCAAGCTTCTGGAAAGAACATATTTCTATTTTCTTTGTAACTGAAGACAACGGATCAAAGAGAGGCTTTCATAAAAACATGCATTTCTTCCTGGAGGACACACGGGAGCCCAGCCTGGTTCATAGGGATTTCCAGGCAGGCTGGGACTACTAGGGAGACCCTGTCAAAACAAACAAAACACCAGAGCAGCAAAATTGTTTTGGTTAGATGAAGGAAAAAAAAGTCTATCCTAAGACTATACCAGTCTGTGGAAAATCGGACTCTGAAACAGAGAAGCAATGACTTCTACTTAAATTCTGACAAAATTTATGCCTGGCATGAGGTGCCCACCTGTAATCCCAGCATTTGGGAGATAAAAGCGGCAACGGGATCAGGCGTTCAAGGTCATCCAGTAGCATCCTCTGCTACCGAGGTGGAGGTCAGCCTGGGCTACATGAGACTCCATCTCCAAAAAAAAACCTAAACCAAACTTGAAGTTTGATTCCTCAAATAAAAGGCCCAACTCCCAGACATCATAAAATATTAACAAGAAACTCTCTGTCCCTTTTTTCATGAAATATTAACAATAGTAATATGGGAAGGCAGACCCACAAATTTGTCTGAATTAGCTGATAATGAACACTATTATTTTACAGTCATAAAGTGAAGGTCACTAGATACAAAAAGTGGTGATGGGATATTAAGGTAGATTAAAAAGGAAAAAGAATCACTATTTTTTTCTTTTAGAAGACTTGGAAAGCTCTGGCCAAAGAGCAACAGGAGCTGAGCAGGGTTCCAACCAACCACAGGAAAAAGCTCAGAGGCGGAGTGAACTGATGATATGAATGGGGCATTGAACAAGCTAGAGCCACATCAAGGGTGATTAGGTCTGGTTCAGGATGCACTAATTAAGCTCTCCAAATTGGAAGCCGGCTGGAAGGGGGCAAGAAAGTGCAAAAAGAAAAAACACACACGGTAGTTTCTTCACTTATCTCGACAAGCAGGTTAAAGACGAGGGTTTGCACTTCTTGGAAACCCTGGCAAACACGGTTACCCAGAGTGAAAAGTCTGCCAAGGCGCGGGCCCGCGCTCGGAAACTGCAGCCGGGCGCTCCCCAAGTACCGGCGGGGTGCACGGGGCACGCGTGGCGAAGGCAGGTGTTGGGTGCTGGCGTGGACTTGCGAGCCGCAGCTGGGCGGCGGGGCGAACTGCCCCGGGGACACGCAGGCGGCGGCGGCGACAGCCCAGGACTTACCTTACTGTCATCCATCTCCGCAGACAGGCCGGTCCAGCCCGGCGCCCTCCCGGCCCTCCCCCGCCTCAGCCGGCCCGGCCCGGCCCCCGCCCCCGGGCAGAAGGGGAAATGGCTCTGACTGTCTCCTTCGCCTAACAGTGCGCTTCCCCGAAGCCACGGTCACCCGGACCAGCTCAGGAATGGCAGAGCGGACCCTGGAGGCCGCTCCAGGCGGCTCCCAGCGCAGCCACCGCCTCCTCCGCCCGCTCCATGACAGGATCCGGGCGTGTTTACAGAGGCGCTGGCAAACCGCCCGCCCGAAGGGGGCGGGGCGCCGCTCACCGCTTGGCCCCTTCGGCCGCCGTAGCATAGCGGCACTCTGGGAGTTGTAGTTTTTCTTCGGGCAGTCGTCTGCGCGGCTGACTGGAAAGAGAACTACACCATCCACAGAGCCTCTGCCGACCTGGCGGTGGTCTTGTGCCTACAAGCGCCTAGGAGGCGGCCCGGCCTGAATCGAAACTACGTTTCCCACAGTGCTGAGTCTTAATAATGTTTTGGTCTCTGGAGTGTTGCAGGAGGCGGATGGGGGCACCTTGCGGAGGAGGGAGGGGGTTCGCGACACTGCGGAGGCTGAGCGGAGGTGGAGAACGCGAAGCCCCAATCTTCTGGGGCAAGCACTAAATGAAGGCCTGATTCCGCCCCCATAAAACGTAAAATGGAGCAGCTGCTTTAGGAAGCAGTTTGACAGTTCCTCAGAACATTACACATGCGAGTTAGTTTTTTATTCAATCACTTCTGTGTATATCATCAAAAGACATGAAGCCACGCAACTACTCAGACTTGTACACAAATGTCCTCTCCTAAATAGCAAGATACATAGCAGTTAAAAAGTGAAAGGAAGCCGGGCATGGTGGCGCATGCCTTTAATCCCAGTACTTGGGAAGCAGAGGCAGGCGGATCTCTGTGAGTTCAAGGCCAGTCTGGTCTACATAGTAAGTTCTAGGAAAGCTGGGGCTACAGAGAGACCCTGTCTCAAAAAGACCCCCCCCCCAAAAAGGTGAAAGCATCCAGCTGAGCATGGTGGCACGCCTTTAGTCCCAGCACTGGGGTGGCAGAGGTGGATGCCTGAGTTCCAGCCAGCCTGGTCTACATAGTGACCATACAAGTCAGCTGGCGCTACATAGCGAGACCCTGTCTCAAAAACAAACAAACAAAAACAAAGACAAAACAAAAAAGCTTAAACATCCCAAATGTCTTATCAGAAGGTGAATGAAGAGACCAATTGTGGCCCCATACACACAAAGGAATATTATCAGGCTATTAAAAAGAGCATAAAGGAGCTGGTGAGATGACTCAGATTAAGAAAACTGGCTACTCTTACAAAGAGGCGGGGGTTTGATTCCCAGCACCCACATGGTGGCTAACAACTCCAGTTCCAGGAGATGCAACAGCCTCTTCTGGCCTTGCATGCATGTGGTGCACTTACATACATGCAATCAAACATATGTATAAAATAAACCCATAAAGCTCAGCATGTTAACAAATATTTTATTATCTAAGTACTTAGAAGACTATGGCAAGAAGATTGCTAGTCAAACTGTCTCAACAAAAGAGAAGGGAGGAGAGAGGAAAGAGAGAGGAGAGGGGAGAGAGGACAGGGGGAGGGACAGAGACTACTATCAAAAAACCTTGAACTAAATGATTTCAGCCAGATACAAAAGGCCACGTGGTGTACGATTTGACTCATAAGGAAATGTTCAGAATAGGCACATCTAAAGAAATGGAGTCCACAAGTGGTTACCAAGTGCTGGATTGAGGAATACCAGGGAAGGAGGGAAATCCTAGTTTCTTTTTGAGGTGAAGAAAATGTTTTAAAAATTGATTTTGGCGATGGTTGCACAACCCTATAAATATTCTAAAAAGTTACTGAACTGTACAGTTTTAAATATTTATATTTCCATCAAGTTATTAAAAGATAACTAGAGTTAATCTCCTGGATTGCCAAATATTGTTGTTTTATTGATGCCACTTCCAAAAAGCCTCAAGATCAAGCTTTACAAACACTTCTGAAGTACCCCTTCTAAAATTCAACTGAGGAAGAGTTTACAGAATTAGTAATAAATATATAGGATACTAGTTTCATTTGCATTTCAGCTGTGGAGTGTGTGTGTGTGTGTGTGTGTGTGTGTGTGTGTGCATGTTGAAGAGATTGGAGACTGATAGCAGGTGTCTATCTCCATTGCTCTCTACATTTTTTGAGACAAGGTCCACCTGTCTCTGCCTCCCCAATGCTGGGATTACATATGTACAAGCCCAGCTTTACACATGTATGCTGGGGATCTGAACTTGGGTCCTCCTCACACGTGTGCAGCCCTCCCCTCCTGTTTTTTGAGGTAGAGCCTGGAACTTGCTGTATGGAACAGGCTGACCTTCAACATGTAGCAGTTCTCCTGCATGTGCCCAAAAGTGTTGGTATTTGCCATCATGCCTGGCATAATAAAATACACTTTTTTTTTGGTCTTTTTGAGACAGGGTCTCCCTGTAGCCCCAGCTGTCCTGGAACTCACTGTGTAGACCAGGTTGGCCTTGAACTCACAGAGATCTGCCTGCCTCTGCCTCCTGAGTGCTGGGATTAAAGGCGTGAGCCACCATGCCTGGCTTACACTTTTATTTTCAGAGAGTCTTTGATTTTTGACCAAAGAGACTGTAACTGGGCAGCCTGTATTTGACCCAGCAACTCTAAACTGAGGGTAAAACAGGAAGAGTGAATGATTTCTGTCAGAACTGTGTGAAGACCTAGGAGAACCTCATGTCCAGATCCCAGGATTGCAAATGGGTCTGGTATACTGTATTTGCTGTGTTCAGGCCTAGCCAGGTCACAACAGCAAACCCCAACTGGCATTTTTAGAAATGAGAGGACCATCCAGCTCTGTCTTTTTAAAAAATAATTTTTGAGTATACTGCCAGCATGCATGCAAGTATACCTGTGTCACGCAATGCTGGAGGAGGTCAGAAGGGAGCGTTGGATCCCCTGGAATTGGAGTTACAGACAGTTGTTAGCCACCATATGGGTGCTGGGAATCAAACCCAGGTTCTCTACAAGAGGAGCAAGTGCTCTTAACTGCTGAACCATCTCTCCATCCCCAGCTCTGTCTTTTCTTTTTCTTTTTTTATATTTTTATTATTTTATGTGTATGAGTGTATTGCCTGCATGTATGTGAGTGCACCCATGCCATGCAATGCCGCAGAAGAGAGCTTCGAATTCCCCTGAAACTGGAGCTAAGGACGGTTCATAGTCGCCATGTGGGTGCTGGGAATTGAACCCAGGTCCTCTGCAAGAGCAGTCAGTGTTCTTAACCACTGAGCCATCTCTCCAGCCTCCCCCCACCCCAGCTCTGTTTTTTCTAATGTATAGGGAGCAAAAGCCCGTGAAGGGGGCAAGAGAGACAGTTCAACAGGTAAAGGTGCTTGCTGTCAAGCCCGATGTTCCGAGTTTGGTCCCTGGGACCTATGTGGGAGGGAAGAGTAAAGTAATTCCTGCAAGTTGTCTCTGACCCCCACACGAATACACACACACGCACCCCCCCCATCTCGAGAACATCCTCCTGCTGAAACAGGTACTTACAAACTGCTTGTGCTAAAAAGCATTGACTCCCCACTTCAGTGTAAGAGGCAGCTGAACACCAGAGACACAGTTCAGATGGTAGAATGCTTATTTAGCATTTTTGAAGCACTAGGTTTGTATCCCAGGATCACATAAAACCATGTGTGGTATCACAGAGTTTGAGGACACCCTGTGATGTACAAGAATTGTCTTTAAAAAAAAAAAAGGATAAAGGAAAAAAAATGTAGCTAAATACTGGATGGATTGCGGCATCTCTGCCTTCAGTGTTCTTTACTTTGGGTCACCTGCTTACCTCTGTATGTAGGTATATACACTATGTTAACCACTATCAAGGCTGAAGGCATAAAGATAAGAGGTGGGGCTTTTAGGATGGCTCAGTGGGTAAAGGCACTTACCACTAACCTTGAGGACATGAGTTCGAACCCTGGGACCCTTATGGTGGAAGGAAAGAACCAACTCTGAAGGTTGTCCTCTGATCTCAAGTGCAACATGGCACACACACTCACTCATACACTCTCACAGATAAGTAAATGTAATACCTATATATATATATAAGAATTATGAAGGCACCTCACCCTCAGTCTTCACAATGACTACTCCAGGCCCCTAAAGGCAGCACCAGTTGTCCTAAACCTGCAGTGCCCTTGGACTACAGGAACAGCAAAGCCTGGAAGGACAGACCACCCCCCAAAACAGGCAATTACTCCAGCACCCTGAAAGAAGGGTAATCATCTCATGGGAACCTGTTTGCTTCCTCAAGCAATACAGGCTTCTTGGGACCACCTTGCAAAACCATAACTAAGAGAGAGACCAGCCAGATCACACCTGGACCAGGGCTGCTTAATTACACAGACTGTGCTCCTTGCTCCAGTTCTTCCACTGGTTAAACCTAAAGCTCATGTCAGCACCCCAAAATTAACCTGGGGTTACTGGTCCCTTTATCTCTTCTTCTTCCTAATGTATGCATTGATTAAATCCCTTTTTATTAATACTCAGTTTTTTAACTGGTGTATACAGTGGTTGAGCCTAGCCTGAGGGGTCTACCAGAGTCTGTGCAAACTCTGGGTATACTGCCAGGTCCAGCGTGGCTTCCATCCTGAATCCCAAGCTATATCCTTGTCACTGAACCCACTCTTGAGAGTGGAGCTTTCTCTGTGTTCTTCCTTTTCTTACCTCTCTTCCTACTCAAGCTGCCATAAGAAAGCGTCTCAGCAGCTAGTTATTCATTCAGTTCTCTGAAAAGGTGCTGTGCTGGATGGTTTTGGTTGTCAACTTGACATACCTGGGAAGGGGGAACTTCAATTGGGGAATTTCCTCTATTGGATTGATGTCTGGGCATGTCTGTGAGGGGAATTTTCTTGATTGTTGAATGATGTGATAGGGCCAAGCCCACTGTAGTTGGTGCCACCCTTGGGCAGGTGGTCCTGGGTTGTATAAGAAAGCAGCCTGAAGGCTGGGCATGGTGGCACATGCCTTTAATTCCAGCACTCAAGAGGTAGAGGCAGGTGGATCTCTGTGAGATTGAGGCCAGCCTGGACTATATAGTCAGTTCTAGGCCAGCTGGGGCTACAGGGAGACTGTGTCTCAAAACAAAACAAAACAAAACAAAGAAAGCAGGATGAGTAAGCCAATAAGCAGTGCTCCTCCATGGTCCATGCTTCATTCAGTTCCTGCTTCCAAGTCCTTGCCCTGCTTAAATTCCTGCCTTGGTTTCCTTCAGTGATGGACTTACTTGGAAGAGTAAGATGCAATAAACCCTTTCCTATTCAAGTTGGTTTTGATCAGAGTGTTTCATCATAGCCACAGAAAGTAACTAGAACAGGTGCTTATTGATCTTGTCCTTCTGCATTCGGGAGACACAAGGATGGCCATGTGTGGCTGTGTGTGAGCAGCGTCAGGTCCATTGCAGTCCTTCTGGGGGCAGGGGGGCGTGCTAAGACCTTTTGAACCACAACCTTCTGAAAGGTGGACTCTGAAACCATGCAGGGGATCTGTGTACCCCAGCTTCAGGAGGGTGGTGATCTCTAGGGAGGGACATGACTAGAATGCAGAAGGCCTTGGGCAGTTACTTTAAAGTTTTTCTTTAGGTCTTTTTTTGAAACAATTTAATATAGCCTAGGCTAGCCTCAACCCCTCTGTGTACCTGAGGATGACTTTGAACTTCTGATCCTCCTACCTCTGGCTCCTGGGATTATAGGCTTGGTTTCTGTGGTGCTGGGGATCAAACCCTTTGCACATTAGGGAAGCACTCTCCCAACTGAGCTACATTCCCAACCCTTGTTTATGAGGTTTCCTTTTTTACCTCCTTTCCTTTCTTTCTTTCCCTCTTTTTTCTTTTCCTTTTTAAAATTATTTTTATTCTATATGTATGAGTATACATATAGAATACATGTATGTAAATGCACACATGTCATGAAATGTCTGTGGAGGTCAGAAAAGGGATTCAGATCCCCTGGAACTGGAGTTATGGATGGTTGTTAGCTGCTGTGTGGGTGCTGGGACCAGAATCCAGATCCTCTGTAAGAGCAGCTAGTGCTCTTAACCACTGAGCCATCTCTCCAGCCCTTTTCTTTTTTTGAGACTGGGTCTCACTATGTCACTGAGGCTAGTTTACTACTTGAAAGCTCCTTCTGTCTTCTGAGTGCTGAGATTATGTATATTTCACTCTGTGTGTGTGTGTGTGTGTGTGTGTGTGTGTGTGCGTGCGTGTGTGTGTGTGTGTGTGTGTGTGTGTGCGTGCGTGTGTGTGTGTGTGTGTGTGTGTGTGTGTTTGGAGGTCTTACTTACAAAGCTTCAAACTGGCAGAGATTGGCCTGCCTTTGAAAGAAATGAAGAGCAAATGTTCTTAATCTGGTGGTGATAGGTATAGAGAATGTACTGGATTGCTTATATTTTTGCACATTTGAAATTTTACAGGTTTCATTAAATAAAAAAAACTATTAAGTAAATCTGTTCACTTTGTTTGAGACAGGTTCACCCTGTGGTGAGTCCCTATGCTGCCATGAATAATTCTCTTGCCTCAACCTAAACACCATGCTCACTTTTATTTATTTATTTATTTAAATTTTATGTGTATGAGTGTTTGCTTGGGTACATGCAAGTATACCATGTGTATGCAATGCCCATGGAAGCCAGAAGGTGGCATTGGATCCCCTGGAACTGGAGTTATAGATGACTGCTAGCTACCATATGGGTTCTGGGAACTGAGCCCAGGTCCTCTGCAAGAGCAGCCACTGCTCTTAACAGCTGAGCCATCTCTCCAGTCCCCACATGCTCACTTTTAAAAGGCCTAGGGCTGGAGGTATAGCTCAGTGGTAGAGTCCATGCTGGCAGGTCCTGGGTTGCTAAGAAGCCTAGGGTCCATAATAAAGAGGAAGAGAGAACAAGAGGATGGGTCAGCCTCTGCAAGTGTAGTCCGCAGGGAGCCTGTCACCCAAGAGAGAGAAACAATATTTTCCCGTTTCATGTCCACATGCTAGAAGGTGAAGCTATGGGGGATTGGCAGTGAGTGGAGAGAGGCAACCACTCAGCAGGTGAGGGGCAAAGGAAATGTACGTACAGCAAGCAGACTGATTTTTGAAAGAGGTTTGTGGAGAGGCTGGGGTTGTAGCTCAGTAGTACTGCACTTGCGTTGCAGCACAAGGCCCTGCATTCAACCTCCAGTACAAAGGAAAAAAAAAAAAGAGGTCGGGGGAATAACTAGATGTGGTAGCTCAAACCTAAGAGCCTATCACTTGGGAGGAAGAAGCAGGGGCATCAGGAGTTCAAGGCCAGCCTTAACCTCACAGTCAGTTTAGTCAAGGTCAGCCTGGGCTACATAAGACCGGCTCAAAAAAAAAGAGGTTGTGAGAAGTTTGGAATAATGTGTCAAGACCTCAGGCATTCTCTAATACCTATTGTTCTTAATCTTTTTCTCTCCCTTCCTCCTTGGCCACCCCCACCAAGCCCCCTCTCCTGTATCCTCAAACTGGTTGTTTGTAGCTCAGGCTGTCCTTTAACTCTTGCTCCTCCTTTCTCCACCTCCCAAGTGCTAGGATTATGGGCAAGTGCTACCAAGCCTGGCTCAATCTTTTTCTATACTGTCTTCTCAAAAGAAACCTCTAACGCATACAATTCCTTTAAAAAAAAAAAAATGCATGCTTTTCTCCTTCCTTCCTTCCCTCCCAGTACACACATGCATATCTCACCTACTCTCAGGCATCCACAGAGAGGCACTGTTGGCTCGCAATGCATCAGGCCTTGCTGCTGCTACAGAGCTTCCAGGAACCAAAGCCCTACACAACAGGGCACACTCTTCCTTGGTCTTGCAGACCCTCCAGGCTTTCTTCTCTCACTCTTACTCTGCTCCCATCTTTCCCTCCATGTTCCTCAAACAGCTGGGCTGAAAGAGCACAGGTGTCTGAATAGCCGAGATGATCATGTTACTCACAGAGCCTCATGGGTCTAATGGGGAGCACAACCCCACAGGAAAATCTGAGAGAAAGAAGGCCCAGTACAACATTGTTAGGCCAAGTGTGGTGGTGCATTCCTATAATCCCAGCACTTGGGAAGTTGCAGGCAGGAGAATCAGGAGTTCCGAGTCATCCTCAGTCATGTAGCCAGCTTGAGGTCTGCCTGGGCTACATGAGTACATGAGACCTTGCTTCAAAAAAGAGTCTTTCCATTCAGTATAAACATATGACTCTCAAAATTTTAAAATTGCTCTGTTCTTTCCCAGCTGACAATGAAAATTGTTTTATGCAAATATGGCAGGAAATAATACAATCTAGAAATAGCAATCTTTTTTAAAGGTTTATCAAAGAGGTAGGTGTGTGTGTGTGTGTGTGTGTGTGTGTGTGTGGTGTGTGTGTGAGTTGATAAGAGTACTTGCCTGGCATGCATAAAATCCTGAGTTCAGGGGGCTGGAGAGATGGCTCAATGGTTAAGAGCACTGTCTGCTCTTGCAGAAGACCCAAGTTCGATTCCCAGCCCCCACATGGCAGCTAGCAACCATCCATAACTCCAGTCCCAGGGGATCCAATGCTCTCTTCTGGCCTCTAAGGGCATTGTGTGCACATGTGCACTTACATATATGCAAGCAAAATATTTAGACACTTAAAATAAATAGTAAAAACCAAAAACAAATTAAAGCAAGCAAAATCTTGAGTTTAATCCCCAGAATCTCAGCACTGTACAAACTGAGATTGTGTGGTTGTATATAATCTCAGTACTCTGACTTACTTTTTACATCTGAGGCCAGCCTGGGCTATATGAGACCCTGTCTTAAAAAGAAACAAACAGGAGCTCGAGAGATGGCTCAGCAGTTAAGAACATTGACTGTTCTTGCAGAAGATCCGGGTTTGAATCCCAGCACCCACATGGCAGCTAACAACTGTCCGTAACTCCAGTTCCAGGGGACCTGACAGCCTCTTCTATCTTCTAAGGGCATTGCACGACATGGGCGCAGGCAATACACGCATACACATAAAATAAAAAGAATAAATAAAATATTTTAAAAAAGAAACAAAAGAGAGAGAGAGATTAAATCCATTGTACTAACATCTTCATAATGTGAATTTTTGTATTTTTCATTTGGTTGGCTTTGGTTTTTTATTATTATTTTATGTGAATGAGTGTATTGTCTGCACTCATGAAAGTGCACCCATGTCGTGTAATGCCCATGGAGATCAGAAGAGAGATTCAAATCCCCTGGAACTGGAGTTATGTATGGTTGTTAGCATCCATGAGTTTCCTGGGATCTGAACCTGGGCCCTTTACAAGAGCAGCCAGTGCTCTTTAAACGCTGAGTCATTTCTCCAGGCCCCTGGGTTTGGTTTTTTGAGACAGGATCTCTGGGTAGCTGAAGCTAATCTCAAACTTGCTCTTCAGCCTCCTGAATACTGGGATCACAGGCAGGGGCCACCATCCCCGCTCTAAAATGTGTTTTTGTCGTTTCATTTTACATTGCTGGGAAGCAAACCCTTGGCTTTGGTGAGCTAGACATGAGCATTACCACTGAAAGACTCCCCACAGCCTTCCACCGAACTACCTTTTGAACCTCGTTACTGAACACTATAAATTGGGGAGGGGAGGCATCCGGGTCCTTCCAGAAAAGGCTGCTCATTTTTTCTCTTTCCAAAGAATGGATGAGCTGTGCTGAGTGATAAGGATGTTAAAATGTAGCCTGGTTTGCACAGTGAATTTGTACATAATTCAAGCCTTTCCTGAAAGAAAGAAAAGGAGGAAAAATACCTACTGATTAGAGAGAGGTAGGAGGGTGGTATGAGATTAGGAGAGGAGGGGAAATTAACATTATCATAGAAACCATGAACAAGAGGAACAGTACAATGTTCTCCATTCGGGAATGCCATGACAACATAGAGATGCAAATCTGGCACTTAAACAACAGAATATTATCACTGCTGTTAGGGCAAGTTTCTGAGGTGCGGAGGAAAAGTGGGTGGGCCATGTGACATTCATGAAATTTTTGAGGTGAACTCACTGGTAAAGTATTAGTCACATTTTGTTTTTGTTTTGTGTGTATTCCCCCCGTCCCAATTTATTTTGTAGAAAAGTATTCCTCTGTACTCTGTTTCCTGAAAGTTGAGCTTATTTTCAGTGACGCTTTAAAATATTCCATCTCAAAAGTCTGTTGTTGTTCTAAAGGCATTTGGCAACATGCCTCCCTCCTTTTGGCCTACTCAGACAAATATGCCTACATTTGCATACAGCAGAGCACCTACTTAACTCTATTGACTAGAAAGTTCTGAGGCAAGAGTCTGAAGGATCATGTTCAGTGTGTGTGTGTGTGTGTGTATTTATGTATGCGAGTTGGTCACAAAACTAAAAAGGTGATCCTGAGAGGAGAGAAAGAGATCTTAAGGGAGGGGGAAATAGAGAGGGTAACTGAAAACATGTGAGAGGAAAGCAGGAGGGTGGGGGTACTAACAGGGAAGAAAGGGAGTCAGCTGGAGGGAGCAGAACACCAAGGACAAAGTAGAACACATATCTATGACGATGATAACTCTTTTTTTTTTTTTTTTTTTGTAGCCCCAGCTGTCCTGGAAATCACTGTGTAGACTAGGCTGGTCTTGAACTCACAGAGATCCATCTGTCTCTGTCTCCCAAGTGCTGGGATTAAAGGTGTGTGCCACCATGCCCAGCTTCTAACCTAATTTTTTTTTTTTTTTTTTTTTTTTTGGCCTTTCTGAGACAGGGTCTCTCTGTAGCCTTAGCTGGCCTGGAGCTCACTATGTAGCCCAGGTTGGTCTTGAACTCACAGAGATCCACCTGCCTCTACCTCCCCAGTGCTAGGATTAAAAGCATGAGCCACCATGCCTGGCTAACCTAAAATTTTTAAGTAGCCCTAACTCTTCCAGATTTTGCTTTAATTTTTCTTTTTTCCCCTTTTCTTTCCTTCCCATTTCTTTCTCTTTCTCCCCTCTCCACGCTTTCTTCCTCCCTCCCTCCCTCCTTCTTTCCTTTGCTATTTTTTTTTTTTTTGTCTTTTTGAGACAGGGTTTCCCTGTAGCTCCAGCTGGCCTGGAACTCACTGTATAGACCAGGCTGGCCTGGAACTCTGCCTCAAGAGTGCTGGAATTAAAGGCATGTGCCAACATACCCAGTTCAAGACTCTTTTATAAAAAATTCTTTATTTTTATGTTATGTGTATGAGTCTTATGCCTGCACGTATATGGGTACACCCATGTCGTGCAATGCCCATGGAGGACAGAAGAGGGTCTCCAATCCCCTGGAACTGGAGTTACAGATGGTTGTTGGCTGCCATGTGTGGGTACTGGAGTTCAAACGCTGGTCTACTGCAAGATCAGCCAGTGCTCTTAACCACTGAGTCATCTCTCTAGTTCAAGACTTTTTTTTTTTTTTAATGCACATTTTTAGTTTAACTTAAAAATATTCCCTTGTCTATATAAGATTTTCATTCTAGAGCTGGGTATGGTGTTACAGGCCTGGAAGCCCAGCACTCAGGAGACTAAGCAGGAGGGCTGCTGTCAGTTCAAGACCAGCTTGAGCTAGAGAATCTCAAAACAAAGTAAAACAAAGCAGCAGGCATGGTACCACATACCTGTAATTCTATCATGTGGGAAGTAGAGGCAGAAGGATCAGGAATTTAAGGCCAGAATTGACTACATAACAAATTCTGAGCCAGCCTAGGCTATATGAGACCTTGGTTGGGTTTGTTTGTTTTTTTTAAAAAGAGGATTTAGACTCTAGGATATACCTTCAAATGCTTCCATTGATTCGCAGAATTATTCTCAACAATATTTGTCAAAATTTGAAGGTATTCAAGGTCAAATCTTATTTGGTTAATTCAGTGATTTCTAACTGAACAGCATATATGCAATAGTGGCATGCCTGTTATCAGGGGTAACCAACTGCTTTCTCCTTGGATTGAAAACTTGCTTTACAAGACGGAATTATGCATGGTACTATGATCAAAAAAGCCTATGGCTGGGGAGGTCACTGGCCCTACAAGCGAACTTAATACTGTTTTATTTTTGCTAAATGCACATGTCAAACTTCCTTCTAAATATTTATGTCTATCTGTACATTAGTGCTGCTCTCACCCCTGGTCAGAGAAACTTCTTTTTGCAGTGGGCAGCAGACAATGAAAAGATTCATAACTGGTCAAAGTGCTGTGATTAAGTGACTGTTGAGTGTTCAGTCCTAAATGGGACATTTATATTAACCTCCCTCTCACAAGGCTCAGGGAATATTGAAGAAGAGGGAGTGGAAAGAATGAAAGAGCCAGAGACTGGGTAGGAATGTTGTGAAATGCCATCTTCTGGACATAACATGACTCTTGCACTCATGAATTCACAAACACGTGTGTAAGACCTGCATAAGATCAAGTCAGCCAACATTCCAGCATGGAGGGGAGAGGGGCTCGTGAGGTTATACCGCTAGTTGAGGAGCAATTAGCAACTGATGGCAGCTGAGGGAAGGAGAGTCATCTTTCTACAGGAGTGTGGTTGTTGGTAGGTTCCAACATCTGCTCCCACAGATGGGCCCACTTCCATGTGCACACAGACAGTACTGATTGGATTCAATTAGTTCTAAAAAGAAAAGAGAAAAAGAAAAGGACATGAAGGTTGGAAGAGGAAGTCTTACCGGAACCCAGGGAAGAACAGATATTTTGGTTGGATGTGATCATGGTACACTGTATACATGTATGAAGCTGCCAAAAAAAATTTTTTTTTAATAAAAAAGGTCTTGGGGCGGGAGAGATGTTTCAGCAGTTAAGAACCCTGGCTGCTTTTCCAGAGGACCCAGGTTTGTTTCCCAGCACCCACTCGGCAGCTAACAGCCACTCCTAACTCCGGTTCCAGGGATCTGATGCCTTCTTCTGGTCTCCATGGGTATCCTATGCACAAGTGCACTTAAATACATGCAGGCCAAAACACTCACACACATAAAGAAAAAAATGTTTAAAAATAGGTCTTTCTAGCCCAGTATGTTGATATATGCATGTGATCCCAGCACTCAAAAGGTGGAAGCAGGACGGTAAAGAGGAGTTCAAGGCCAGCCAGGGCTGCATGAGCCAGTCTCATAAAACTGTAAGTAGGTCTTTCCCACACTTGTAGAGATTTCCATTGGTGCTTGCAGAGAGGTGCCCGACACCACCACCTCTCTAAGACAGTCATCTGAACTGCTTCTGTTCATCACTTCATGTGATGGATGAGTTACAGTTTTGTTTTTTTGTTTTCTTTTGTTTTGTTTTTGTACTGTTGGCGGTTGAACCAGGGCCACATGCATTCTAAGCAAGCCCTTGCTAAATGAACTGCATCCTCTGCCCTTTTTGCTTGTTTTTTTTTTTTAACCTGGTGGAATGACTAGTCTTGTTTTACACTTGCTCCAGACTTGGTCTTAACCTGACATTTTCTTTCAGTATTAGCATCTGTGTATATGATGTGTGTGCACATGCCCTAGTGTGCATGTGGAGGTCAGAGGACACCTGGGTAGAGTTGAATCTCTCCTTCCTCTTTTACACAAGCTCTGGAGTTCAAACTCAGGTTATGCTTGTGCAGCAAGCACTGATGGATAAGCCATCTTGCTGGCCCAGTTTGACATTTTCTCAAGCCCTCTGTTGCAACTGTGTGGACAAGTACCACAGTGCTCTATAGGAACTTTATAGACAATATAGACAAGTACATATTTTCTACAGATACTAAGTTTTTTTCTTTAAATTTTGTTCTTTAGTTGTTTAGTCACTGTTTCCTTAATAAGATACTGTTATCAGAACTGGGAGTTGATATCGCTTTTTAAAAAATAAATTTATTTTATGTGTGTGAGTGTATTACCTGCATGTATCTAAGTGCACCCATGTCATGCAGTGCCCGCAGAGAACAGAGGAGAGCGTTGAATCCCCTGGAATTTGAGTTACAGACAATTGTTAGCTACCATGTGGATACTGAGATTTGAACCCAGGCCCTCTGCAAGAGCAGCCAGTGTTTTTTTTTAAATTATTTTTAATTTTTTATTTTTTTGTATTGGCTCTCCTCTTTGTACACTGGACACTGGTTCAAGTCTATCTGGTGGGGTCTCCTTGGCCTCCTTGATCAAGAGGACAGGTGATCCACTACAATTACAGGACATTTTGAGAGATGCTCATAGTCCTAGGAGGACCTAGGAGCCGACCTAGGAGGGCAAGGAGCAAAAACTGTCCTTTATGTCCCTCTGACCAAATTATTATAGGCCTCAAAGTATGTCTGTTAAACATCCAAGAAGGTTAGTTCCACCAGTCTGGTACTTTTAATTATTGTGTGTCATGTAGATAAATCTTGGGCAAAGACCAATTGTTCTCAGATAAACTAGACATATATTACCTAGACATATATTTCTTGATCTGCTATGTGTAATTTGTCAGTAGGTTGTAGG
>NW_008329365.1:2148678-2150749 GCF_000622305.1 Nannospalax galili
TGGTCCTACCTCTCTTGAGCTCCTTCTTTCCCTTTATCCTGTAGGTTCCTTGTATACCCTTCTCTCCCCTCTCCCTTAAACTAACCCAAATTTTTATCCATATCTCCCTTATTAAGGCCAGTTTCCTATTGTTCTTCTCTTTCAGGTTCTTTCTTTTCCTTTACCTCCCTGTTTCCTTTCCATTATCCTGGTTCCTGTAGTTATGTCTGGATACATACTCACTTCTCAGGGTTTGGTTCTAGGATCCACATATGAGGGAGAACATATGTCAATTTTTTTTTCTGAGTCTGTGTTACTTCACTTAGTATAACAGTTTCTAGTTCCATCCATTTACCTGCAAATTTCATGATTTCATCTTTCTTTACTGCTGAGTAAAACTCCATCGTATAAGTGAACCACATTTTCATTATCTACTCGTCAGTTGAGGGACACTTAGGTTGCTTCCATCTCTTAGCTATTGTGAAAAGAGCAGCAATAAACATGGATGTACAAGTGTCTCTGCAATAGGATGAGTTCTTTGGGTATATGCCAAGGAGTGGTATAACTGGGTCAAATGGTAGGTTCATTTGTAGTTTTTTAAGAGTTCTCCACACTGCTTTCCATAGGGGTTGAACAAGTTTGCAGCCCCACCATCAGTGGATGAGTGTTCCCCTTTCCCCACATCCTCTCTAACATTTGGTATCATTTGTTCTCTTGATCTTAGCCAGGCTGACTGGGGTAAGATGAAATCTTAAAGTGGTTTTAATTTGCATTTCCCTAATTATTAGTGATGTTGAACATCTTTTAAGATGTTTCATAGCCATCTTTACTTCTTCTTTTGAAAACTCTCTGTTTAGCTCCTTAGCCCATCTTTTAATTGGGTTACTTCTTGTCTTGATTCTCTGTGTTTTGAGTTTGTTATCTATTCTGGATATTAAACCTCTGTCGGATGTATCGCTGGTGAAGATTCTCTCCTATTCTGTGGGTTTTCTCTTCACTTCCCTGGTTGCCTCCTTTGATGTACAGAAGGTTTTTAGTTTAATGAGGTCCCATTTGGTGATTCTTGACCTTGTTTCCCGAGCAATTGATGTCCCGTTTAGATTATCCTTTCCTACACCTATATCTTGTAGGTTTTTGACAATGTTTTCTTCTAACAATTTCAGAGTTTCAGGATTTACGTTGAGGTCTTTGCTCAATTTGGAATGGACTTTTGTGGAAGGTGAAAGATAGGGGTTTAGTTTCGCTCTTCTACAAGTGGAGGTCCAGTTTTGCAGCACCATTTGCTGAAAATGCTGTCTTTCCTCCAGTGAATATTCTGGGCCCCTTTTGTCAAATATCAGGTGTCTGAAATTACATGTACTCATACTGGGTCTTCAATTTTGTTCCATTGATCTATGGTTCTATTTTTGTGCCAGAATCATGTTGTTTTTATGACTATAGCTCTGTAATACAGCTTAAAATCGGGTATAGTAATCCTCCCTGGAATTGCTCTTAGTGCTCATGGTTCCCCCCCTCCCCGGCATTGCTCTTAGTGCTCAGGGTTGCTTTGGCTGAGTTCCTTTGTGCTTCCATACGAATCTTAGGATTTTTTTTTTTCAGTTCTGAGAAAAATGTGATGGGGATTTTGATTGGCATTGAATTGAATCTATAAATGGCTTTCAGTAGGATCATCATTTTTGCAATATTAATTCTTCCAATCCATTAGCATGGGAGGTCCTTCCATCTTCTGATGTCTTCCTCAATCTCTTTCTTGAAAGATTTAAAATCTCACTGTAGAGCTCTTTAATGTCTTTGGTCAGGTTTGTTCTGAGATTTTTTTTTTTTTGCAGCTATTGTGAAGAAGAGTGTTTCCATGTGCTCTTTCTCTGATTGCTTCTTGTTGGTATATAGAAAGGCTACAGACTTTTGTTCATTAATTTTGTAACCTGCCACTTTACTAAACGTGTTAATAATTTTTAGGAGTTTTCTGGTAGAATTTTTGGCATCTCTTAGATAAAATAACATATCATCTGCAAAAAGAGATAATTTGATCTCTTCTTTTCCAATTATTACTCCTTTAATTTCTTTCTCTTGTCTTATTGCTCTTGCAAGA
>NW_008329365.1:2150979-2151849 GCF_000622305.1 Nannospalax galili
GTGATGCTGGTTTCATAGAAGGAATTTGGAAGTTCTCCCTCCATTTCTAACTTTTTGAATAAATTAAGTAGCATTGGATGTAGATTTTCTTTAAATGCCTGATAGAATTCTGCTGTAAATCCATTTGGTCCTGGGCTTTTTTTAGCTGGGAGGTTTTGTATTACTGTTTCAATTTCTTTTTGTGTTGTGGGTCTGTTTAAGCTGTGAATCTCTTCTTGGTTTAGTTTTGTTAGTTCCCATGCCTTTAGATATCTGTCCATTTCTTTTAGTCTTTCAAATTTAGTAACATATAGGTTTTTAAAGTATTCCCTTATAATGTTCTGTATCTTTCTGGTGTCTGTTGTGATGTTTCCCCTTTCATCTCTGATTTTGTTGATTTTGAGGCACTCTTTCTTTCTTTTAGTTAACTGGGCTAGCGGTCTGTCAATCTTGTTTATCTTTTCAAAGAAGCAGCTCTTGGATTTGTTGATTCTTTGTATTGCTTTCTTTCTTTCAATTTCATTAATTTCTACCCTGATTTTTATTTCTTCTTGTCTGCTGGGGATTTGTGTTTAGTTTGTGGTTGATTTTCAAGTGTCTTGAGTTTCAATGTTAAGTCATTTATTTGTGTTCTTTACGATTTTTTGATGTAGTCACTTAGAGCTGCAAACCTCCCTCTAAGGACAGCTTTCAGCGTGTCCCAGAGGTTTTGTTGTGTTGTATTGTCCTTTTCATTTAGTTCCAGGAATACTTATATGTGTGTATATATATTCTGATGTAACACCAGGATCCAGGAAAATGGAAAGGATACACAGAAGTAAAGGAAAAGAAAGAACCTGAAAGAGGGGGATAGTAGGGAACAGATGTTACCAGGGGGGAGATGGGGAAAGT
>NW_008329365.1:2152029-2153097 GCF_000622305.1 Nannospalax galili
AGATGTCTGTTAAGTCCATTTGATATATGGTATTGTTTAATTCAGATGTCTCTCTCTTAACTCTCTGCCCTGTTGACTGATCTAATGGAGACAGTGGGGTATTGAAGTGCCCTACTATAAATGAGTTAGGATTAATCTGGCTCTTAAAGTCCTATAATATTGTCTTTATGAAGTTGGGTGTACCAGTGTTTGGTGAATATATGTTCACCATTGTAATATCTTCTTGATTTATTTTTCCTTTGATCAGAATGAAGTGGCCTCTTTATCTCTTCTGATTAGTTTTAAAGTCTATTTTTTCAGATATTAGAATTGGTATGCCTGCTTTTTTGCTTGGTATATTTTTTTCCATCCTTTCACTTTAAGATAGTGCCTGTCCTTGAAAGTGAGATAACTTTCTTGCAGACAACAAGAAGATGGGTTTTATTTCTTAATCCATTCACCTAGTATATGTCTTTTGATTGGGGATTTCAATCTGTTAATATTTAAAGTTATTAATGAAAGATGAGTATTGAATCCTGTCATTTTTATTTCTGTTTACATTCTTGATATAGCTGTACTTTTCCACACTTATACCTCCATTGGATTAACTCCTTGGGTATAGTCATTCCTTTCTTCAGCTCTTTGTATTACTTCCAGAACTCTCTGAAGGGCTGGTTTTGTGGACATGAATTCCTTCAGCCTATTTATGTTGTGGAAGATTTTTCTTTCCCCTTTGACTACAATAGACATTTTGGCTGTGTATAGTAATCTGGGTTGGCATCTGTGGTCATTTAACACTGGGAATACTTTGGTCCAGGCTCTTCTGGCCTTCATAGTTTGCACTGAAAAGTCATCTTCAATCCTCATGGGTTTTCCTTTATATGTGATTTCTTCTTTCCCTTTTGCAGCTTTCAATATTGTCTCTTTGTTTTCTGCGTTTAGTGTTTTTACTATGATGTGCCGTGGAGAGTTTCTTTTCTTGTCTGTTAGGTGATCTATATGCTTCTTGTATTTGTATGGGCATGTCTTTCTTTAATTTTGGGAAATTTTCTTCCATGATTCTGTTGAAGATCTGGTCCATGCCATTAT
>NW_008329365.1:2153802-2212007 GCF_000622305.1 Nannospalax galili
CAAGCCAGCCTTTGTTGAGTTTAGGCTTCCTTTTTGTAAACTTTATGTGCCTTTGTGGTTTACTTGTTGGGATCGAAAAGCTGCTTGGTCTAGGCTTCAGGTTTTGTCTTTTAATTTTATATTGGAGTGGCCAAATTGCTTTAGTCTTCAGGAGTTCCTGCAGAGGGCCAAGTCAGATGAGGATCTGATGCTCTCAGGCTTTCTCCTAAGGTCTGGATCCCTCCAGGAAAGATTTTGGCCTCAGAAATTTTGGGGTTGGACTGGTCTGGGAGCTGGGCCCAGGAAAAATGCTGGTCTAGGGCAGCTAGTGGCCATGCCACCCAGAGATGCAAAGGAAGATGGGGGTAGGAAGTGGCCCCAAGGGCTCCTGGGGACTGCATTGAGGAGCTGGGTTGGTCTAGAGGCAAAGGATCCGGAAGAGGACAGGTCAGCCCTGGTGTCCAGGAAAGAGGCTGGTGGGTCATGGAGGCCCAGGGAAGTAGAGGGAGGTGAGGGCAGGGCCAGGCCCAGAGTGCTCCTGGGGACCAGAGAAGGACCTGAGTTGGTCTGGATGCAAAGGATCAGGAAGCAGTGGTGGTTCCCCAGGTGTGTGGGGCGCCAAGACAAGGAATAAGACAGGACCCAGGCTAGGAGGAGAGACCGTGGGAGAGATGGGAGGGTGAATGAGGCTGGGGGAGTCAAGGCACAGAGGGCATGGTCTACTTACCCTGAGAGAGAGAGAGAGCAATATTTTTTTTGTTTTATGTGTATGCACGTATTGCCTGCATTAGGCAAGTGCACCCGTGACGTGCAATGCCTGCAGGGGTCAGAGAGGCTGTTGGATCTCCTAGGACTGGAGTTATGGACAGTTAGCTGTCATGTGGGTGCTGGGATTCGAACCTGGGTCTTCTACAAGAACAACTAGTGTTCTTAACCGCTGAGCCATCTCTCCAGCCCCAATATTGTGTGTGTGTGTGTTTATTAATTTTATGTGTATGAGTGTATTGCCTGCATGTATGTAAGTGCACCCATATCATGTAATGCCCTTAGAGGGCAGAACAGGCATCAGATCCACCCTAGAACTGGAGTTACAGATAGTTGTTAGCTGCCATGTTGGTGCTGGGAACTGAACTCCAGTCCTCTGCAAGAGTAGTCAGTGTTCTTAACCACTGAGCCATCTCTCTAGCCCAATTATCTCTTTTATTTTTATTTTTATTTTTTTGTCTTTTTGAGACAGGGTCTCCTTGTAGCCCCAGCTGTCCTGGAACTCACTATGTAGACTAGGCTGGCCTCGAACTCACAAAGCTCTGCCTGCCTCTGCCTCCCAAGTGCATCACCACGCCCGGCCAGCTCTTCTTTTATAGGACTTATTTTATCATGCAGCAGGCCTCCAACCTGCTATGCAGTCAAGGATGATTTTGAATATCTGATTCTTCTGTGTCTGCCTCCTAAATGCTAGAAATATAAATATGCTGATACTGCATCTGGCTTAAATAGGAATTTTAAAGTGTGTGTGTGTGTGTGTGTGTGTGAGAGAGAGAGAGAGAGAGAGAGAGAGAGAGAGAGAGAGAGAGAGAGAGACAGTGTCCCAAATAGCTCAGATTGCTTAGAATTCTTTACGTAGCTCAGGCTGGCTTCAAACTCATGATCCTCCTGACAGTGTCTCCCAAGTGCTGTGATTACTGGTGTGGGCCACCATGCCCAACAGAATTTTTAAGTTCTAAGAGTTCAAGAAGAGTTCAGGGCCATAGCTTGCCCTGATTGCCCTTACTATTAAGATATTCAAAACACAAAGGCAAAAACACCTTTCCTCCATTTTTATTTTTGAGGCAGGATCTCACTGTGTAGCTCTGGCTGGCCTGGATCTCACTATGTAGACTAGGCTGGTCTTGAACTCACAGGAATCTGCCTGCCTCTGCCTCCCAAGTGCTGGGATTAAAGGTATGTGCCACCATGACCAGACTTCCCTCCACTTTTCACCAGGAGTTTGTATGGCTCATTGTGCATTTTACAGACTTACTTGATACTCAGGTTCTGGTTTCTGTACTTTTCTAAACCACAAGAGTCATTTTGTCTCAGGTAATTCCACCTTTTAAAAAAAAATATTATTTTTATTTTATATGTATGAGTGTACTGCCTGCATGTATATGAGTGCACCCATGTTGTGCAATGCCACAGAGGTCAGAAGAGGGCTTTGGATTCCCCTGGACCTGGAGTTAAGGATGTTTTGTAGCCGCCCTGTGGGTGCTGGGAATTGAACCGGGGTCCTCTGCAAGAGCAGTCAGTGCTCTTAACTGCTGAGCCATCTCTCCAATCCCAATTCTACCTTTCTTAAAATAACTTCTTGAATGGCACTGTTGTCAGTTCAAAATGGCCTTGTGCTGGCTGATGCTAGCTAGTGCAGTTAAAGATTGCTCAAGGCATCTTGCTCATTTACTGGTATTTGCAACCCCCCTACTTGCCCCAACTCTTACTCCTCCTCTACATCTTCACTTACCCCAGGTTGGTCTCAAACTCTCTCTCTCTCTCTCTCTCTCTCTCTCTCTCTCTCTCTCTCTCATGCTTTCACCAAAATCTTTGTGTGTATATGTATGTGTGTGTGTGTGCACTTGAGTGCCATAGATGTATGTGGAGTTGAGGACAATCTCAGGTGGCAGTTCTTGACTTCTACCTTGTTTGAGGCAGCAGCATCTCTTGTTATTTGGTGCTGTGTACACCATGTTACCTAGTCCACAAGTTTCAAGGGATCGTCCTCTCTGCCTCTCATGCCCCTATAGGATGCTGGGTGCACTGCTATGCCTGCTTTTTACATGGGTTCTGAACTCAGGCACTTTATCTACTGAGCCCTCTACCTTGCCTGTCTCCTTTAAAAAATTATTCAGGTGCTGGGGATGGAACCCATGCCTGTGTGTACCAGGTAGGCACTGTACCACTGAGTGACATTCCAGTGCCTTGTATTGTCTTTATTTTTAAGAGAGCAAGTTGTAGGGGAGGGGATTATCTTTTCCATAATTCCTTTTATTTATTTATTTTTTTTGGTCTTTTTGAGACAGGGTCTCCCTGTAGCCCCAGCTGTCCTGGAACTCACTATGTAGACCAGGCTGGCCTTGAACTCACAGAGATCTGCCTGCCTCTGCCTCCCGAGTGCTGGGATTAAAGACATGCGCCACCACGCCTGGCTCCATAATTCTTACATATTATCCACAGCTTGCTTTGTTTCATCTTGGAAAATTTCAGGCCCTGGCATGCCTCCCTTACACGGTGTCCTTTCCCAATCGGCATGGAATTTGTTTATCTTCTCTGTTCTTGCTATGCAGATAAGGCCCAACCACCTGTATATTACCTTCCTGCCTAGTTGTAGCTTCCAGAGCACAGATGGTGCTTCCTCTTTTCTGTCAGCATGCCATCCTCCTTGCCCTAGCCCCACAAATACTGAAGGGTCTGAGGCGAGGTGAAGTGTGGGCTAGCTGTGCTTGCTTGTTCTTTCCCATCACACCGTGTTTCCCCCACTGCCCACTTTCCTTGTTTCTTCCTTACTCTAGCTCTCTGGCTCTCCTGGTCACTGACCAGTGCTTGCTGGCTCCCAGCTGCTTAGAGCCCCTACTCTGCCATGCTTAGGCATGAAACCATTTCTTCTACAGTTTCATCAGCTGCCTGCAGGGCCTGTCGCTCCCCAGCCAGTCCAAGGGCTAAGGTGCCTAACAAGGCAGCTGTCTTGTTTCCACAGGTGCTATGGCTAAGCTGAGGAGGTCATTTGTGGGGAGTTAGGGGGAGGCTGATGACAGAATTAGACCATCTTGGGCATCCTTCACGGGGGCTGCTTTTCCTTTTCAGTACCTTTAGCAGACAGGTGGTCCCTCCACTTGTAGTAAATTCCTGTGTATTTTTACCCAGTACTCCATAAACAAAATGACAGTGTTATTGGAAATGTCATACAACCAGGCATATTTAACTAACTGTCCCCATTAATCATTTTGCCAAAGAAAACAAGTTGTCATGCAAGCTTGTTTGGAGAGATGCTAGCTATGTGAAGGGAGAAAAGCTCAAGTATCTGCTTAAAAGCACCCTGTCAAGACTGGAATGATGCATAGCTAGTTCCTTGGTGTGTTTGAAAGTGAACCCTTCCCTGTCCAAGTTGGTGCCAGCTGTGCAGTTGACACTGAATGAGTCCTTACAGGAATCTCACTGCCAAAGCCAGGGAGAGTGACAGCCTTCCACAGGGACTGGAAATCCAAAAGAGGTTCAAGTAGTACCCAATGTGCTTCTGTGTCAAGAAATGTCACCATTACAAAGAAATCCTTCCAGGGCCGGCAAGATGGCTCAGCAGGTAAAGGTGTCTGCTGCCAAATCTGACGACCTGAATTGGGCCCCTAGGACTTACATGATGGGAGGAGAGAAATGATTTCCACAAGTTGTCATCTGACTTCAGCAGTGTGTTTGCATGTGTGCCATGCACACGTGCACGCACACACACACACACACACTCCTTCTACCAATAAGACCAACTAGATCAGGTCTCTACACTCAAGAAGCTTACATATAATAGGGTTTATTTACATTCACTCCCATTCTTCTGAGTATGTAATAGACAACTACAGGATAATATGATAAGTTGGATAACAAAAATATAAATAAAATAGATAGGAGCTAGGGCAAGTCTCTTGAAAGGCTGATTTCTGAGCCAAGTCTCAAAGGAGAAATAAAAGGTTTTCAAGCAGGCAAGTAAAGAAATATTTGCAAAGGCACAGTGCCATGGAGTAGGGAACTGCAAAAGATTAGTTTTGGGTGTAACATAGGCACATAGGAGGTAACAACAAAGTCAAGAGCTAAGGCCAAAGAGGTAGAGGAGTGACAGATGACAAAGCACTTTGAAGGGCAAGCTCAGGAGAGTGGACTTCATTAAAGGTGCTTAGGAGCCACAGAGGGCTCAAACATGGAGAGAATCAGCTCTTCACATGATCTGGCAGCTCCTCAGTCCCTCTTGTGTTATTTTGGAAAATTTTATTATGCTAGACCATGTATTAAAATATATGCTATATTATGGTACATTATATAGAATTGAATATTGTATATATTATATAGAATATTATATAGAATTGTAAAGGCCTGGCACATATTAACCATTACAATAACTCTGGTCAAGCAAGCAATGACTTGCTTCCCTGCCAGGCTCTTTCTGTAACACATCAGCAACAAGCAGCAAAGGAACTGTTGAGATATGTCCACAGATAAGCAGTAAAGCCACACGGCAATGCCCAATATGTTTCCAGATATTTGCATAGCCCTTTCCTCACCCTAAATTTTAATTCACTCTATTGTAGTATCTCTGAAAAAATAACATTAACTTGTGTGTGTGTGTGTGTGTGTGTGTGTGTGTGTGTGTGTACACAAGTACATATGTGGAGGCCACAGGTCAAACTTGGTTATTATCTCTTTCAATCATCCTATTTTAAGACACAATCTGTCACTTAAATTTTTATTTTTATTTTATATTTATGAGTGTTTGCCTGCATGTATCTAAGTGCCGCATGTGTGTGCAGTGCCTACAGAGGTCAGAAGAAGGGTACAGATCCACTGATATTGGAATTACTGATTGTTATTAGTTACCATGCAGATGCTGGGAACTGAACCTCAGTCCTCTGCAAGAAAAGCCAGTGTTCTTAACCACTGAGCAATCTCTCTGTCCCCGCCCCCCAACCCTCAGGGTCAGTCACTTTTACTTGAAGCTTGCAGATTTGGCTAGGCTGGCTGGTTAGTAAGCCCTAGGGATCCACCTGTCCCTGCCTCCCTAGCACTGGGGTTACAAGTGTGCCACAGCACCCAGGTACCCAGTTTTTTATATGGGTTCTGGGACTCAAACTTGGGTCCTCATGCTTAAACAAGTAGTTTATTAAATCATCTCCCAAGCCTTTTTAAAAATTTTTATTTGTTTATTTTTTTAAGACAGGTCTCACTACGTATGCAGCCTTGGCTGGCCTGGAACTTTCTATGTTGACCAGGTTGGTCTTGCCTGCCTCTGCCTCCAAGTGCTGAGATTAAAGGTATGGGCCATCATACTAAGCTGACATTAAATTTTAAAGTGCTAGTAAGACATGGAATCCACTCTAGAAAAGTCTCTAGAATTTCAACTTTGCTGATCAGGATCCAACTTACAGGTGAGCAATATCTATAATGGATATATAGGGCAAACTACAAATCCTGTATGTCCTTTACCTCCTCCATGACATGTCTGTTAACACATTTACTAAGAACTGATGGACGCACAGGTAGAGGGCATGATAGACATTGAAACTGAACTTATTTAGACTTTTTCTTTTCTGTTTTTGTGGCATAGGGCATCAAACTGAAGGGCTGGTATATGCTAGACAAGTGCTTTACCACTGAGCTAAATCCCCATCTTGTTGTTTAGGCTCTTATCATCTTGTTCAATAGAACTTCATAAATATTATCTAAGAAATGTATAATTAAAAAAAACTAGCCAGGGATGGGGGAACAGGCTTGTAACCCTGGCACTTACAAGGTAAAGATAGGATGATCTGAAGTTCAAAATCAGTATTTAGCAGAAGCTAGATCAAGGTCGGACTGGGGCACATGAGACCCTGTCCTCCTAGTGAGAAGGTGGGAGGGAGAACCAACTATATGTTCCCTACAGAAACTTTCTTAAATCAGGTAGAACTTATCTCTTTCATTTGTAAAATAAAAAGTAGCTACTTATTTCAAAATAGTTCATGGGCTGGGGAGATGGCTCAGCAGTTAGGAGTCCATACTGCTCTTTCAGAGGATCCCAGTTCCATTCCCAGCTCCCACGTTGGGTAACTCACAACTCCAGCTCCAGGGGATCTGATGCCGTCTTCTGGCCTTCATGGTTACCTATACGTACAAGCACATACCACCCCACCACAGACACATATACATAATTAAAAATAAATCTTAAAATTTAAAAATTCATGTTTACAGTAAAGGAGGTTATAAAGTAAAAAGTAAAACTTCTTCCCTATTTCTCTGACACGTTCTCTGGAATTATGCACTGTATATTCTAGAAATTTCCATGTTCTAAAGGAATATAGGTGTTTCCCTTTCACTTCTTCACAGTTCTTTTTTTCCCCCTTTCTTGTGTTTGTGTGCGTGTGTACGTGAGTGTGTGCGTGTGTGTTTGTGTGTACATGTACATGTGCATATGTCACTGGGGTAGAACCCAGGGCCTTCTGCATGCAAGGTCAGTACTCTACCACTTAGCTACACTGTCCTCAGCTATTTGGTGGGGGGGCGTATTGGAGGAATAATCGCCAGGCTGGCCTCAGACTTAATAAGTAGCTGAGGCTGGTCTTGGATTCCTAATACCCCAGTATTCACATCCCAAGTGAGAATTTACATGCATACACCACCATGCCCAGCTTTTTATTTTGTTTTCACTCAATAACATATATTGGATACTATTCCATGTAACTTTGTAGAACACCCTATTTTTCCTTTATTTCTTTCAGAATTTACTTGCTTTATTTTTTTTGTTTTATTTTTTATTTTGTTTATTATTTTTATTTTTTATGTGTATGAGCGTATTGCTTGCACCCATGTCGAGCATGCTGTGGAGGTTTTTATTACTATAGAAATACATAACTTTGATGATACATCTTTCTGTTCTTATGTGGATTTTTGTAAGATAAATCCTAGCTGATGGACCTCTAGATCACACACAAATACATACTTAACATTTTTATAGATATTTCTGGTTTCCTTTAAGTGTCACAAATATATATCCTTTTACCTCTATTTGCATATTTCTCTACATGCTAATCAGTATGTGCTATAGTTGCACCTAGAATGTCTCTCAAAGGCCCATGTATTGAAGGCTTGGTCCCCATGACAGTGCTATTGGGACAGTGGACCATTTAAGGGGTGGAGGGTAGAGGAAGTTAGGCCATTTGGATGTGCCCTCAGTGTTCTCTCCCAGTCTTGCTTTTCCCCCCTTCTTTTCATGTGTATGTGTATGGTATGTACATGTGTTTGACTACATGTGGACACATGTGCAAGTGTACATGTGAACATACATTTGTGTGAAGGCCTGAGGTTGACATCAGGGATCTTCCTTGACCATTCTTCTACCTTATTCTTTGAGGCAGAGTCTCTCAATCAAATTCAGTGCTCACAAATATAGCTGGTCTCACTGGCAGCATACTCCAGGGAACCTCCCATCTCTGCCTTCCAAGTCTGGGTAATGTTCTAGTGTTGACTCAGCCACCACACTGAGCCCACTAAGATGCATGAAGGCAGGTAGCATGTATTGAAAATTAGAAAACAGTGCCCATGTTAAATATGGAAATGGAAGCTTATGTTCATCACCAATCTCACCCCGCAAACCCAGAAGATTTAGGATCACCAGCCAGGCTCTGCTCACTATTTCTCTCTGTACTATCTCCTATCTACATATACAGTTCCAGGTGCCGTTTTTCAGCTTTGTAAAAAGGGAAGTTAAATAAAAAGCACTAAGGAAACATTCAGAATCTTAGTAAGAGCAGATCCTTTGACAAAATTCTAATCCCTGTGTGGTTTATCATGGACTGCATCTTCTGTCTGCCTCAGTCTTCCACTTACTGAAGCCCACAGGCATTCTGAAGGCCTCTTGAAACACGTGAGTCACAAGCAGGGGGTTCAGAAATGAGAAGACAAAGTTCAGAAATTACAACCAGAAGGAAATGACCAGAAACTTGTTGGCAAGCTCTGTCCCTCATCCTCCTCTTTCCCACCTCCAACTCCACACCAGATGCAAAGCTAAATGTTCAAAGCTGCAAGTATCACCAGAGAACGTGCCAAGAAAGCGTTCAGTCAGGCCTCTAGCTTCTAACTCTCCATTTGTCTTAAAGGTTAAGCTGAGTGCTCTTCTATTTTAGCTCTTTTTAACTCACTTCAGTTGAGTGGTATTTAACTGCTGACCACAGAAAATGTGGAGGAAGAGGAACCAATATAGACCCCTGATGAAACAGAGTAAGAAGTACAGTACAGGGCGAGGGGACACCCCTTTAATTACAGCACTTGGGAAGCAAAGCTAGGAAGGGTTCCTGTGATTTCAAGTCAGGCCTTGTCTGTGTATCAAAATCTAAACCATCTAGGTCTACATAAGGAACCCTGACTCAAAACCAGAAAAAAAGTGGTTACGATTGGCTTGTGTGACCACTTGTTTTGTTTAGTCATAAATGATCTCTTTCCTGGTTGACCTGCCTGCATGTCTTAGGTAGGATTCCTGAATTGGGCCAGAGATTGGACTAAATCAACTTTGGACTGGGGTGAATATAAGATATGAAAATTTGGTAACTGCCTAGCTGAATTTAAAATAAGACTGACATAGGCACAAAGGCAACTGAAAGGGAGAAGACATAATGGCATCCAGGTAGGGGAGGTGTATGAACAAAGGCTTGGAGATATGATGCTATGTTTTTTGAGTATTAAATGATAGAATATGAGTGTGAGAGATAATGTCAAAGTAGTAGGAGTAGCTGGGGTCTAGGGGTCCTGGTATAACATGACCAATTACTTGGGTTTTCGCCTAAAAATATTTGAAAGGATTTTAAACAGATGGATAAGAGATAGTAACGGGAAGAGGTCCAATTATAAATTTCATAATGATGGCCTTACCAAAACCAATATGAGGTAATTTTGAAATTAGTCTAGTTAATAAAATCTGGTGAGATTCCTGTCATTTGTGTGCTAGAGAACCACCATACCTATCACAAGAGTGACAAGAAGACAGATGATGTCACTACCCAGTTTCTTAAACTGGGCATCATATAGTTGGGTTTATGTATATGATTCTGGCAGCACTTCAGGGGACCACTGTAAGGAAATTGAGGCTGGGAATAGGGAACTGTTAAAATGCTCTTGCACTGCCTCAGTGATGACAGAGACTTGAAGTAGGATAGTACGGGGAGCCATCATTAAAGACAAACCCAGATTTGCTTGAAGAGAATGAAATAAAGTGACAGCAGTGACAACACACTGCTCAGACAGGAGCACAAGCAACCATGGACCCTAGCTTGTGTGCTCTGAAATCCATCACTGCTTCTTGTTGAGGTCATGATTCTTTTTTTTTTTAAGACCTATTTTTATTTTATTGTATCTGTGTCTGTGCAGGTGCCTGAGGAAGGCAGAAGAGGGCACTGGATCCCCTAGATCTGGAGTTATAGGCAGTTGTGAGCCTCCTGAAGTGGGTGCAGGGAACTGAACTCAGGTCCTCTGCAAGAGCAGAAAGTGTTCTAACCACTGAGCAATCTCTCCAGCTCATAATGATTCTCAAAGTCTGACTTATTATTGAGTCAGCAAGGACAGTGAGCCAAGTCTGTCCCTGGGGAATGATGAACTGCTGAGGTGGGCAACTTCACCTGAAAGATGGTTCACTGGCCTTGCAGGACTTTCTTACTACAGTAATGCAATGTAAGAATCTTCCATCCAATTAATCAATTTCTCTCCTCTCCCTCTCCCTCTCTCTCTCTCTCTCTCTCTCTCTCTCTCTCTCTCTCTCTCTCCTTTCCTTCTTTCTATGATTCATAAGTGTCAAACCTACATCACGGCCTTATAGCTCTCCTAGAGGCTGGACTAATGCTAGACAAAACGTGAGCTTTGGGGATCTGGAATCACAACTTGGTGAGAATCAGGCTACACCAACCCTAGGCACGTGAATTCAAGCAAACAATTTAACCTGTTAAAAAACAGCACTCGGGCTGGAGAGATGGCTCAGCGGTTAAGAACACTGGTTGTTCTTGGAGAAGACCCATGTTCGAATCCCAACACCCACATGGCAGCTAACAACTGTCCATAACTCCAGTTCCAGGGGATCCGACAGCCTCTTCTGTCCTCTGTGGGCATTGCATGACACGAGTGCACTTACCTACAGACACATAAAATAAAATAAAAATAAAATATTAAAAAAAACCCAGCACTTGGTAAAAAAGAACAGCACTCGGGCTGATGCTATAGTTCAGTTGGTAGAGTGCTTGCTTAACATGCATGAAACCCAGCACTGTATAAACTGGGTGTGGTAGCACATATCTATAATCTCAGCACTCAGGAGGTAGGGGTAGGGTCAGAAGTTTAAGGTTATCTTTGGCCACACAGGCTAACTTGAGATACATGAATGAGATTCTTGCCTAAGAAAAAGTCAATCCTGGGTTGGGAGTATAGTTGAGTTGAAGAGTATTTGCCTCGCACAAATAAGACGACAGCTGTGTTCAATCCTTACCTTAGTGCACACACATATTCTCCAAACTCTGGGGTTCTGAAAGGTAGCCTTTACCACATTACTCCAGCTACTCCTACTCTCCACTGGAGACAAGACAAAAGAATATTATTGTCTCATGCAGGAAAGACCCCCCTCCCGCCTTTTTTTAAACAGTTCTGTCATGTAAGAGAGAAAATCAGCCAACCTCCCTGATGACCTTAAAAAGCTAGGTGAGTGGAATTCTAAGTTAAATGCTTTTCATAAATGGAGCTTTATTTAGAGATCTCAGGCATACTGTAAAGTACATACTACAAATGATTTTGCCCTTTCTCAAGCACATTGGTAAAATTAAGAAAAATCCAAATTCAAATCCCAGACAGGGTCATGGAGTTAAAACCAACAAAATGGAATGGAAAGGCAAAATGCAAACTAAACAAAAATGTAAGAAATTTATTGGGATAGGAAAAAAAACTTGGACCAAGCACTGGTTTATATGAAAAATGTTATGGGTTTTTAGGTTAACCACCAGCTCCTCCAAAGCCAAAGGTACAATTTCAGAAATTGTAGAAAAATGAGTACTCACTATTCTAATATGAAACTTCTGCTTCCTCTCCTGCTAAGTTAGGGGCTACATTAGATGACTTGCAAACTCTTTTAAAAGTATGACTATGATATTAAAAGCTTTAAATTTTCAGAAAGCAAAGTCTCCATTTGCTGTAAGTTGGAGTACAGCCTGGCCTATATAATGAGTTTGAGACCAACCCAGGCTACATGAGATCTTGTTTCAAAAGAATATGACCATAGAAAAGATATACAGGTCTAATGCCAGCTGATTTCTCTGCTTAGCTTTGTAATTTGAATGGTCTCAGGAGAGGGGAGGAACTGTGTGCTGCTCTGACCCATAGCTACCTATCAAAATGAATGTGGCAAAAGAACAGCCTTGCTTATATATCTATTTCACACTATGTGAAGCATCACGTGAGCAAAACTATTTTTCTTGAGATGACAAGCTTGAGCAACCAGTTTTTCCTGGTTTGCCTGATAAATACATTTCTGATGACGTGGCCTGTCATTCTTCTGTCTTGTGATAGCCTTACAGGGCCCATCCTAAGCTGACTGGTTGCTTCTTGACATTCGGTAATCAAGGATTTCAGAGGAAGGCATCAAGGTCAATATGGGACGATGATGGCAAGGCTTAGAAAACCCTAGTACGTGGGGCCTGCAACTAGGCTCTGCCATAGGAAGGTGGAGGGCAGACATGGATCTGGCCTTCAGCCACAGTCTAATAGGCTGAGGTGGTTTTGTGGGTAACCTCACCCCACAAGAGCTGTTTGGATTCTCTTCTAGACTCTGAACTGGCATTTCCAGACATTATAAACATCTTTTAAGGAAAAGACTGTAAAAGAGACCAAATCTTTGGGAAAGCTTCCATAAAAACAGAATTCTAAAAAGGTCGCCAGGACCTTTGTCTAGCTAACAAGATGTAAGGATGTATCTGAAGGCCTGCCTCTCCTCTTTGCACAGGGTTAAGCAAGTGTATGCATTGGGAAAGACAACAACCCTGGGCCCTCTTTGCCTGCTTGCAAGATGAGGAGGAACCCACCGTGCTGCTTCCAAGAATCCTGATTTGTGGAAGACCCCTGACTTAAGAAGGAATTATATGGGCAGCAGGAGAGGAATTTCATGTAGGCATGGAGGTCACTCTGTAAAGCCAGCCAGAGGGAGGACCCTAGAACCTTAAGGGGCATATCAAAAGGTAAAGCGCAAAAGCTGACATCACAGGACTCCCACGGCTTGTCTCATGAAAGTCCGTCTCACTTTCTTAATTCTGCCAGGCAGAAGAGGTCACAGAAGGTGGGGCACTGGCTGATGTGTCATGCTCCCAATGCCATGGGAAAAGAAAAAACAGCAGAAAAGCCAGAAGAGGAGTTTCAGTTTTTTTGAGACAGGATCTCATTATGTGCCCTTGATCTTGTGATCTTGCCTCAGTCTCATGAGTGCTGGGATTACAGGGCAGTTCCACCACCCCCACCTTCACAGGGAGAGTTTCTGTAGCAAGTTACAGCTGACTATCTTGTTTTCTTTTCAGATTGGAAACCCACAGGAGCTGAGGCTTCATGGGTACTTTCATCCCTCAGTACCATGGCGACCAACTTACGTAAGGAAACAAAAAAAATGTTTTGTAGGTCTCATGTAGTAAATTGACCTCAGATTTGATGATGTAGCCAAAGCTGGCCTGGACTCCTGATGCTCTGCCTCTACTTCCCAAGTGCTGGGATTACAGATGTACAAAATCAAGCCTATTGGAAAGAAAGGTCTTTAACAAAGAGGGCAAGTCCAGATACTAAATTTGATGGAGATGCTTGATGGGATATGTAGATATATTTTCCAGGCCATCCTTTTTTATTGTGGAAAATATACCTGGTCATTTTAGGCCCTTTTAAGTGTGCAGTTCAGTGGTGAGGCCTTTTCTGATGACTTCAGGTCTGTCCCTGTGATCACATACACCACCTACTCTCTTCTGTAAGTACCTGATATTCTGCAGGATCCCATCCAATGAAGCTGCCTTTGGCTCCTGTGATGAGAACACCCCAGATTACTAGAAACAGAACATGAAGTTATTCTGTGATCATTTCTCTTGATGCTGTCATTTGCTGCTGGGTCACTTTCTGGGTCTTAGCCCTAACCACTTACCTTGACTATCAGGTTTGCTGTTTTTGTTCTGTGCTGACTCCCTGCTCCTTTCAACTATTCTTTTTTCTTTTCTTTTTTCTTTCTTTCTCCTCTCTTTCCCTCCCTCCCTCCCTCCCTCCCTCCCTCCCTTCCTTCCTTCCTTCTTTCTTTCTCTTTCTTTTTAAAATAGGAACTCATGTAGCTCAGGCTGGCCTCAAACTTGCTATGTAACCAAGGATGACCTTGATTCTCTTGGTCCTGCAGCCCCATCTCCCCAGCCTTTGTATTATAGTCATTAGCCACCATGGCCAGTTAATGCAGTGTTGGGGATTGAGCCCAGGCTTGATGCATGCTAGACAAACACTCTACCAACTGAGCTATGTCCCCAGGTTCTCATTCTAACTATCAATAATCTATTTTCTTTGAGAGCTGACTTGGTTGCCCTTTCACTGGTCCTTGTATATCCTTTTCTGATCAAATATGATTGACAGCTTCTGCTTACTACCTGAGCCCTAAACCTGCATCCTTGACTGCCTGCTGGTTGGTCATTTAGGTGAGAATGTGGCAGTCATTGTTTTATAAAACATTAGAAAAAACAACCTTCTTAGCTTTTTTTTTTTTTTTTCATGCCACAAACCAGCTGCTTGTACACCTCTGTTCCTGTCAGTAACTAAACTGAATTGTTTAGACAGAGTCCTCTTTGACCTCCCATCACTCCAGCCAGACAGTCCCAAACACAATCAGATTTTCCTTCACATTTTGATGTTCTGTCCTTTCCTCTCTCCCATTTCTATCTACACACCACCTCTGATGTCATCAAGTGCCATGTCCACTCTTGCCCTGATTTGATTTCTTGTGACCCATTTTGATCTTGTTTCTGTCCTTCCCTTTCTCCTACCCATTTCTACATGCTTATCACTTCTAATGTCATCGAGTGCCATGTCCACTCCTGTCTTGATTAAATTTCCTGTGAGTAGACCTAGTCTGATCCTCATGAATCTAATCATGCTTGTTTAAAACCCCAAAGTTCTTCTTTCTTCCTGTCAAGGCTTCTTGCTCTTCTCAGCCTGTCAAAATTTCCCCTGATTCCATCTGGACAACACCTCTGCCAGGTGGCTATATTGCAATGGAAAGTTTAATGGGTTTGGAATAGCTGCTTTCAAATCCCAGCCCTGTACTCAAAGGAATGACCTTGAGTAATTTATTGACTCCCAGTTTCTTGGCTCCTCATTTGTCAAATGAAGATAATGATGCCTATGCCACAGAGAATTTTATGGGGATTTAATGAGATAATATGTGTGGAGGCAATTTAGCACTGTGCTCAGAACCCACCTTTGAAATGATTCACTTGGCTTACACCCAGACTTTTCAACTTCCTAATTATGTGACCTGGAGCAAATTCCTTGACCTCTCTGGGCCTCATCTTTTTCATTTGTAAAATGGAGATACTAAAACTGCAAACATGAAATATCTGTAGTGAGGATAAGGTGATTTAATAAATACAAAGTACTTAACAGTACTTTGTACATTACAAACTTTAATAGGTTAAATCACTATGTGGCAAGAGACCTTGCCTAGTGCTCAACATCTAATCAGCACTTATGTTTACTGAGTTTTTTCATGAATAAATTTTTTTTTAATTTAATTTTATGTGTTTGTTTTGCCTGCATGTATGTAAGTGTACCTATGTTGTGGGGACCAGAAGAGGGCGTTGGATCTCCTTGGAACTGAAGTCACAGGTTATTTGCTGCCATGTAGGTGGTAGAAACAGAACCCTGGTCTTCTGCAAGAGCAGCCAGTGCTCTTAACCACTGAGCCATCTCTCCACCCCCATGAATTAATCTTTTGTTGTTTTCATTTTTTTTTTTTTTTTTGAGAGAGAGAGGGTCCTACATAGCCCAGGCTGACCCTGAACCTTTGATCCTCTGGCTTCTACCTCCCAAGTGTGAGATTACAAGTGTGTGCCATCATGCCTAGTTTATGCAGTGCTGGGCCTCATGCATGCTAAGCAAACATTGTACAACTGGGCTGCTTCCCTAGACCCAGAATTAATCTTATCCATCCTATCTTCTTTCCCACTAATTCTTGCTAGCACATTCTTACACCACCCTTTCCCAAGACACCTCCATTTTTCAGCTATGTTTCTTCCATTGCTATTGCTGTTGGTTGTGATAGTCCTTATTGCTTAGAATGTCCCTTCTCTATCCTAGCTCTTCCCGTTCTGTAATGCCAATCCTAATCTTTGTCTTTTTGAAACTTTCATCACTTCTGTGCTCATCAAAATCTAATTTCCCCGCTCCTTTTTTTGGGAGGTGGGGTGGGGAGAGACTGGGTCTTGTTGTGTAGCTCAGGCTGGCCTCAAACTTGCCATCCTTCTGCCTTAGCTTCCCAAACGCTAGACTGCACAGTGAACCACCACACAGAGCTTGGACTGCCCTTGATTTAGGACTTGGTGCTAATGTTCTGGCATATACACTTAGCTACTATCTCCTGTGTGTTCATTTTGTCTTCAACTAGTTCGGGAAATATTCTTCAATCTAGTATTGTTTCAGAAAACACACTAAACATGTTGATTGTTTAATCTACCAGGGTACCTTATCATGTTACATTATCTTCTGGGGCCAGTTTCCCATACTATATTTAGGGTGGATTTGATGCTTAGTTTGCTGAGATGGGGAGGGATCCAGAATTCTGGAATAATTTTTCAGATCTAGTGTCTTATCCAAGGAGTGGCATGTGAGAGTGGGTAGATGCAGAGTGGCTTGGATAAGCAGCTCTTTCTATATAAGTCAAGGGCCAATAGCCTCTGGGCCAAGGAGCTGGAGAAATGCTTAAGCCTAAGGGCCTGGCAGCTAGGGGCTAAGGCTGACCCTAGCTGATAGAGACAGCAAAGTGTCCCCATTTAAATCTGGTTCTTGCTACAACAGGCTTTGCCTCTTAACAGTTTCTCAAGTGCCTTTATACCTTTACACAACATTTGCCCCATTGAGAAACTGGTTTTGCATGAAACTTCCCATGGCTTGAAGCAAGTAAGCATGACGGTGTTTGCATACCATTGGGGTTTTGCCCTCCCATAAGTGCCAATAAAGATGAAGTGGCATTTAGATGACGTGATATGAAGGACACCACTGCAGTCTGCAAAGTGAGAATGTTTAAACTATGGGAAAGGTTCATACCAGGATTTCACAAGGACAGTGAAGGCCAAGAAAGCCTAACCTAGAATGTAAGGTGAAGAACGTTGTCTTTACCCCAGTTCTTGTGGGTATAACCACCTCCCTCCATCTCCCCTTTCTCTGTAGTAATTATCTGGACCACTCAGTTCAGTCTTGTGTTATACATACGTTGTCTTTTCAAAATTGCTGTGTATGTTATCTGTGTTTCTCTGCTAGCTGTAATCTCTCTAAGAATACACACTATGTCTTATACCCAGTTGTTGTCCAGTAAAGCCTCATAATACAATTTAACTAGATGATACAATAAAATTCTCAACAATAAATGTTGCTTGTTTTTGGAAACAAAAATTCATAAAAATGGCCCACACAGGAGAATTACAAGACTATTTATTTATTTATTTATTTAGTCTTTTTGAGACAGGGTCTCCCTGTAGCCCCAGCTGTCCTGGAACTCACTATGCAGAGCAGGCTGGCCTTGAACTCACAGAGATCTGCCTGCCTCTGCCTCCCGAGTGCTGGGATGAAAGGCATGTGCCACCATGCCTGGCTACAAGACTTTATTTTTAAAAAATTGTGTGTCTGTCTGTGTGTCTGTGTGTTTTGAGATAGGGTCTCATTCTGTAGCCCAGGCTGACCTAGAATTTGCCATGTAACTCAGTCTAGTCTCATCAAAGACCAAAATTCTCTTGACTCAATTTTCCTATTTTGTAGATGGAAGCAAGAAAGAGCAGCTGATAGGGGTGGAGAGGGTGTGAATGGGCTTCAGAACTGGACTCTAATCCCAGGGCCACCAACTGTGATGGTGAGATACCTCTTTGTCCTCAGAGCCTCAATTTCCTCAAGTTAAAATAAGCCTAACAATGCCTACCCACAAGGGTTGTTAGTGGAAATTCAGTGAGGCCTGAGCATAAACAGTGCTGAGCCACAACACATGCTCTCCAGGGTGTCCTTTCCAGAGACAAAAAACAAATCACTTTTCCTTTCAATCACATCCTAAACCACCTTCCCACCCATCAAAAATTGGATCAAGTATCTATATACCTTGAATCAAAAGAACTAAAAAAAGATAGAAATTCTGAACTCCAGAGTGAAATTCAAAGGCATCACGAGATTTTGCCCTTTGCCACTACAGGGTTTGACTCCTTTGTATTCCTAAAATAGTGCCCATGGCCTTTTGGCCCCCACCTTTTTTTTTTTTTTTAAATCCCACCTCTGATATATCTACATGTTTTGCCTTGCAACATGATATTTTTCACCTGTTTTTTTGAGGAAAGACTGCTGTTCATTAATCAATCAACTGAAGGTGCTGAAAACACTGGTCTGGAGGTTCTGTTAAAGAAACAGACATTTTGGTAATAACCAGAGGACTTGTAATACAATTTAGTATCAGAGCATGGACATGCATATCATTCATAAAATGAATGGTTATTGATAAATCTTTCTTCCCTCGCTGTACAAGATGTATTTGGATCACTACTTCTTTAGAGATTTGTAGTTAGTAGACATTATTGTGTTTGATTGTAAATATATCTTTCAGTATGGAGCAGAATCAGATTATACCCAAAGAAAAATCTTATGAAAGAGTATAACAATTATCAAATCGCAACTGACCATTCATCATTTGGTGAATTAGATCTTACGAGGCAGGGGGACAAACAAAGTTTGCTGGCATGTTCTTTGTAGAGGGTGTGAAGGTCAGAACACTGGTGTCCAAAAATGTTTATGTTCTAATTCTCAGAAGCTGGGAGTATTTTAGGTTACAAGGCAAGGAGATTAAAGTTGCAAAGGGAATTAAGATTGCTATTTAGGGGGCTGGGGAGATTGATAAAATGCTTGTTTTGCAAGCATGAGGGCCTGAGTTCAGATTCCCAGCATCCAAATAAAAAGCTAGGTACAAGCCAGCAAGATGGCTCAGTGGGTAAAAGTGCTTGTCCCACAAGCTTGACAACTTGAGTTCAATCCCAGAACCTGTGGTGAAAAGAACTGACTCCTTAAAGTTGTTCTTTGACTTCCACAGACTCATCATGACACACACAACACACCCCAAAACAAAACACACTGGTCATGCACATCTGTATTCCCAGTGCGGGGGAGGTGGAACCAGGCAATTGCCTGGAGTTTGCTGGCCAGCCAGCTTAGTTGAATTGGTGAACTCCAGGTTCAGGGAGAGATCCTCTACCCCCAAAACAGGGTGACGAGCCATTGAAGAAGACAGCCCATGTTGACTTCTTGCCTTCACCATCACAGGAACACATGAACACAGGCACATGCACACCTGTATAACACACACACACAAACACACAGACTGCTAATTAGCAGACCTCAATATAGAATAATTTGAGTTATCCAGACCCAATGTCATCACAAGAGTAGTTGAGAAGACAACCAGAGAGATGTTGGTGACCTGCTGTTGCTGAAGGTGGAGGAGGAGGTCCGTGAGCCAAGGACTGCAGGCAGCTCTGGAGCTGGAAGAGGCAAGGGGACAGATTTTTCCCCTTACAGTCTCCAGAAAGGAATGCAGCTCAGCTGACACCTTGATTTCAGCTCAGTGAGAGTCACAGAACTCTAAGATAACAAATATGTGTTATTTTTTTTTAATCACTAAGCTTGTCATAATTTATAGCAGTAACAGAAAATTAATGCAGAGGGTCTCTCTAAACAAAAACCAATACAGAGTCTCTCCGATCTTGCTCCGGTAATTCTGGGATTTCACACACCAGGGATAACAAGGTTCCTGAGAGCACTGAGACTGAGGGAAAAGCTGAGGACCACAAATGTGTCTTGCAAGTGACCAGGAATTAGCAGAGTGCTTCTCATGTCTAGCACATCATGGATGGAGAATAGAAACACAACTATTCGCTCCAAAGACTGACAGGATTAGATATAATATGTGATATTTCGCAAGTATTTCATGTATCACATCTTATATTTCATAAATTCGAATCTACGTATTCCTCCCACTGATGCTATGAGGTAGAAATTTGTATTATTTCACTTAGCCAACAAGAAACTGAAGTTGGCCAGGCATGGAAGTGCATGCCTTTAATCCCAGCATTTGGGAGGCAGAGGCAGGGGTATCTCTTGTGAGTTCAAGGCCAGCTTGGTCTATAAAGTGAGTTCCAGGGGCTACAGAGAGACCCTGTCTCAAAAAGACCAACTCCCCCCACCCCCGCCAAAAAAAAATAACCCCAAAACTGAAGTTGATCAACAAGGGTACATGTCTAATAATTGTCAGCCTTGGAGTGGTGTTACCTTTGTTAGTGATCCCCCAGCACCTTCTTTTTAATCTTTGTGGTAAAAGACTATTGTTTCAAGGCAATTTATGTGGTCTCTATTTTGCCTTTAAAAACTTCCCTTTGTTTCCTTCAATAAGCTCACAATTCACTGGGACACCTCAAGTCCCACTGCAGTGCTCTGTTTCTCTCAAACTTGAGGTCTTTAGAGAAAAAGGTAAATCATAAGTTTCTAGAAGTAATTTTCCCAAGATCAGACAACACATGAAAAAAGTTGGTCATGGTAGTACATACCTATAATCTCCACTATTTGGGAGGCTGGGGCAGAAAGACTGCTTGAGTCTAGAAGTTTGACACAAGCCTGGATAATATAACAAGATTCTCTCTTAAGAAAAAAAAATGCGGGGGGGAGAGAAGGGGGGCTGGGGAGATGACTCCAAGGTTAAGAACATTTGCTGTTCTTCCAGAGGGCTAGAGTTGAATTCCCAGCACCCACATGACAGTTAACAACTATCTGTAATTTTGGTTCCAGGGGATTCGATGCTCTCTTGTGACTTCTGCAGGGTATTGCATGTATGTGGTGCACTTTACATACATGCAAGCAATACACTCATACACATAAAAATTATACTTTTTTTTAAAACGTGGAAGAATTGAGATTCAAACAGATCTGTCTGGTTCCCAGATTGAAGTGCTATGCTATTCTGGTATCTGTCCTGTCTGAAGAGCCATTTAATCCAAGTCAACAACCTCAGTCAACACCAAGCAGAAATTGATCATTAGTTATGTTAGCTAAGTGGTAGCTGGGGGGAGAATGCAGATAATACTTTGCAGTAGTGTTCGCTCTCCAAATGCCTGCTCATGAAGTCTTCTTAAAATGCATCCACTGTCCAGTGTCACATACCAGTGGTAGTTTGCTAACATTTCTGACTGTCAACTATAAATTCAAAGTTGAGGTGTGAATCATAGCTCAACTGTACCTCACCCACCTCAATCAGGCTGGCTTTTTAAAAAAATTTATGGGTATGAATGTTTTGTCTGCATGTATGTAAGCGCACGTGAGTACAGCACCCATGGAAGCCAGAAGAGGGTGCCAGATCCTCTGCAACTGAAGTCATGGAAGGTTGTTAGCTGCCATGTGGGTGCTGGGAACTGAACCTCTGCAAAAGCAGCCAATGCTCTTAACTGCTGAGCATTGCCCTAGTCCCTTTTCTACATGCTCTTATTCTTAAGTGGTTATCTAGCTTCAACAGCTACAAAAACAGCTAATATTTACTTACTAGCGATGTATTCCAGCTATTGTGCTCAGTGTTTTAGATGTCACTCACCCATGTGATCTTCCCACAATCCTTATAAAGAGTGCAATTATCAACCCCATTTAATAGATGAGGCAATTGAGGCCTTTGTAAATGGCCAAAGTGACATCTTTCCTTACTCACCTTTACCACTTCCCATAGCTCATGCATCTCTGAGTCTCTCGGTTCTCTTGCTGTTTCTTGGATTTCTCCCTTTCATTCCATGGCCATGGCCACTGTATCTGTCTTCTTTCTGACTTATGCCTGAGGTGTCACCATATACCAACACGGTCTCCCTTGCTTCATAATCTCCTTCCTTAGGTCTTTCCAAGATGTTTTGGTCAGATTAAGCTGGGCCCAATTCTATTTTTATCTCAGTCAAATTCACATTCAAACTTTCAAGATGGAGAAGGGACACTAAAATGCCCTTGGAAGTCATCTTTGGGTAGTTTGATAACAGGAATATTTTCTAGAGACATTAAATAACTCCTTGTATTAAAAGGAAAAGGAGAAGCTGGGCATAGTCCCAGCACTTGGGAGGCAGAGGCAGGCAGACCTCTGAGTTCAAGGCCAGTCTGGTCTATATAGTAAGTTCTAGGTCAGCTGGGGCTAAAAAGACCAAAAAAAAGAAAAAAGGAGAAAAAAATGTTAAAATATGTTGAAATTATAGGACAAGATACATAATAAAAATAAGCAATTATTGTACTCCATAAATATGTAGCTCACTAACCCTAGTAATATGACCATCTCAAATAAGTAATTCTATTTTTAGATGCAAATTTTTACATGAAAAGACAAATTAGTATTTTCTATGTATTTATAAACTTTATTATGAATATTAAAATAATAAATTGACCCAGTAAAATTAAAAAAGAAAAGCAAATTACCATGAAAGGAAATGCTAATAATGTGTAGTGGTAGATTTTTATTAATTTGGTTATGGTAACCATTTCGCAACTCACATGTCCATCAAATCATAACAACGTGTACTTTGAATGTATACAATTTCTATTTGTCAATTATGCCTCAGTAAAGTTGGACTAGGGGAGAGAGAGCATACCATTTAAAGGTCATAACAATCAAAAAATTTTCTCTCATTTCCAAAGTAACCATTGAATAGGGTGACTTTTCACCCCAGTTTTTGAAACAATAGCTCAGGCCTCAATCTTACGGCCATCTTTCTCCCTCAGTCTGCCAAGTGCTAAGATCATAGTACACCCCACTAGACTAGATGACAAAGATTTTAATTTTCTTTTCTACACTCTGTAACTTACTTTCTATAATAGATATGTATATGTGTGTAGGTGTGCATAGATATGTGTGTGTATATATATACATATCTTTATAATAGAAATACAATTTCCACCATTTTCAGTTATTTATAATATCTACATTCTTGGGCTGAGTCCTGATGTAATCTAGCTCCCAACTGTTTGTCAGACTTATTTTATACTGCTGAATTCAAACGTTCTGCATGAGCACAGTTCCCTGGCTGTGCTCGCTTTCTCTTCCTGGCATGTGCTTCCCCATTCTCTTTGTCCTGATCCTGTCTGTGGATCCAGCTCTAGGTCGGCTCCACAGGCAGCCTTTTCTAGGGGAGGAGTCAGCAGGCAGTATGTAGAGGTTGCCATGCACCATGTGCTGCTTTCCTTGGTACTTGGTATAGCATGTAGACCTCACAATAACTTAGGGAGGCTGCTTCAAGCACCTTCTACACTTTCCTCCAGTTATACAGTATCCAAGTTGGAATTTTTTTTTTTTTTTTTTTTTTGGTCTTTTTGAGACAGGGTCTCCCTGTATCCCCAGCTGTCCTGGAACTCACTATGTAGACCAGGCTGGCCTTGAACTCACAGAGATCCATCTGCCTCTGCCTCCTGAGTGCTAGAATTAAAGGCATGTGCCACCACACCCCGACCAAGTCAGAATTTGTAACTGGCCAATACCAGCCCCAGTTCAGCAAGCTCTGTTTCCCCCTTTTGTAGTTTATATTTGAATTATATGTTTCACAGAAGTATATTCTAAGATAAATGGCACTACTTCAATGTTATTTGGAATTTATATTTCATATTTTTATCTTCTCAACAAAATGTTTCATGGAGAAACTTGGGTTTGAGTTCCAACTTATTTACCACTTCTGTGTCTTTGAGCACACTCCTTAACTTTTCTCAGTCTCAGTTTCTTCCACTTTATATTGGAAAGATCAGCTGTGTGTGGTGACACCCAACTGTAATCACAGCACTTAGGAGCTTGAGGCTCCTCCCCAACTTTTATGCTAACTAAAAACAATACTAAACAAACTTGTTCTGAAATGAAAATAGCTTCTTTTATGTTCTCTAGTTACAAAATCTCGAAGCCCGTTTTGCTGGTTCCCTAAGTATATGAATTCTCTGTTGGCCTTTAGGGACCAGGGCTAACTTAACCCTCTAAATGTGCTGAACACTGTTCCAGTTTAAGCTTGGTATTTCTTTCTGGGATTTTATTAGGAACTGTTCTAATTCTGTAGGTCAGTTTAGAGAAAAATTTATATCTTCACTATATTTTTACTATATTGGTTCTTCCAACCCCTGGATATAATAAACCTAACCAGTTAGGTCTTCATTAATTGTTTTCATGAGAATCTTATAATTTTGAGCCCATTTCTTATACCTATTTTGATATGCTTAAATTATGCTTTACAAATTCATATTCTTTGATGGGTGTTGTGGCAAATGCCTATAATCCCAAGACTTGGGACACAGAGGCAGGAGGATCAAAAAGTTCAAGATCATCTTCAGCTACATGAGTTTGAGGTGAGCCTGTTACATAAGACCCTGATCTCAAAACAACAACAAAAAAGTTCATATTCTTTGGTACAACTGTAATGATTATTTATATTTATTTATTTATTTATTGGTCTTTTTGAGACAGGGTCTCCCTGTAGCCCCAGCTGTCCTGGAAATCACTATGTAGACCAGGCTGGCCTTGAACTCACAGAGATCTGCCTGCCTCTGCCTCCTGAGTGCTGTGATTAAAGGTGTGTGCCACCATGCCAGGCTTATTTTATTTGTTTTTACTTTATGTGTATGAGTGTATTGTCTGCATGTATGTGAGTGCACCTGTGTCGTGTAATGCCACGGAGGTCAGAAGAGGGCTTCAGATTCCCCTGGAACTGGAGTTAAGGATGGTTCATAGCTGCCACGTGGGTGCTGGGAATTGAACCTGGGTCCTCTGCAAGAGCAGTCAGTGCTCTTAACCGCTGAGCCATCTCTCCAGCCCTTGTAATGGTATTTTTAAAATGTTTCCATTATGCACATGCACACATGCATGGAGAGGAAGGGAGGAAGGGAAAGAGAGAGGGAGGGAAGGGGAGAGAAAGGAGCTTTTTAGTGAGTGAAAAGAAATGTACTCTTTAGTGAAGTAAATTTGTTTAATGGTTTTTTTATTTAACTTGCTGGTCTAGTGTTTATCCTAACCATCCAAGTGCCTCTATTATGTGCCTCTGAACATCTTTAATGTGACATTATCTAACCAACAAACACCAAGTCTCTTCTGCTGTGGGGAGGGTCTGCTCCTTTGTCACCTGAACATACCTCATTCATTTAATTTCCATATCTTTGCTAATGGCATTTTCCTTCTAAAACAGTCCTTTCACAAAAGGCACAGCAGCTCACACCTGCAACCCTGCTCAGGAGGGAGAAGGACTGCTGAGTTTCAGGCCAAACTGGGCTATTATAGTGAGTTCCAGGCCAGTCTGGGCTATAGAGGGAGAATTTGTCTCAAAAAACAAAAAGAGAAAAAGTCCTTTCCCTGAGTCTTTTACCACACACTAAATCTTAATCTTTAAGGAGGTTAAAGCTTTCTGTAAGTAAGATGCCTTTAGTTAAAAATTGCTCCACTCCTTTTTTCCTCTGGACTTTTTTTTGAGGACGTCTCATTATGTAGTCCAGGCTGGCCTCCACCATTTAGCCTCTGCTTTCTGACCTCCGATCTCTTTTAACCACTATTGTATGCCACTTTAATTCATTTTTTCTTAGCTTTAATCTATGTCTTGTTTCCTAATTAGATCATATTCAGCGAAGACACCCACAGAACAGCTCTCATAGATAAATGGAAGACACCCCAATTTAATCCTATAAATGGAGAAAGAGGAGGGAAGTTTCAAGGCTACTGGAGCTGTAGCGTGAACCATTAGATTTTCTGAATCCTTTAAGCACAGTCTATTCCTGCCTTCCAGTAACTCCCAATACCTCCAACTCTGCAGACTGGAGATGCACATGGTTTTTAATAACCCAACTGTTGTTAAAAGCAGGTTCCAGGGAATCTGCAGTTCCACGTCCTGTCCACCAGAGGACGAGGAGCCACCAGCGATATTGTTCCCCCTCCACTCAAGCCCGCAAGGGGTCAGGGCACAAGCTGCAAAGTTGGGTTTGCATAGGCACACGTACAACTTCAAGTCCTCTGCTGTGCTCTGCTCCAAACGGGCTCCTTTACATCCTCTGAAAGATGAGCTGAAGTTTCCGGAGGCATAGTCCATAATGGTTACCTTAAATGATTAATGATTACCAGTCATAACGGATGCACCTTTGTTGCAGGACTTAAGAGGCAGAAAAGTACTAAGAGATGTATACGCTTTGTAATCCATCCCAGACTTGCTTCTTAGTTCTTTTGCCAGTTAAAAAAAAAAAGTCCCTTGGGGGCTGGAGAGATGGTTCAGCGGTTAAGAACACTGTTTTTGCAAAAGACCTGAGTTCGAATCCCAGCACCCACATGGCAGCTAAAAACTGTCCGAAACCCCAGTTCCAGGGGATCCAAAAGCCTCTTCTGTCCTCCGCTGGGCATTGCACAACACGGGTGCACTTACCCACATGTAGGCAATACACGCATACTCATAAAATAAAAATAATAAATAAAGTATTTTTAAAAAGTCCCCTGGGCAGTGTCCACATTGATAGACCACAGCAAACTGCCTTGAGGGGCCAGAGTCCCTGCTTCAGTACAGTGCAAGAGCCCTGTTAAGTCTGGCTCATGGGCAGTCCACTCTAAGGGTGCTTTTCCATCATTAATCATATCATCTTTGTTATGTGATATCCACGTGAGTCCTCAGTAAAAGCAGCTTCATGCTCAAATGCTCAAAGAACACTGGAATAAAGCCCCGATTGTCCTATTCAGTGACTCGGAGTCTGGGTTTGTCACCACCTCAGGTCTCCAGTTTTCCAAAATATGTAGTGCCTCAAAGCAAAGCTACTTTGAAGAATTCAAATTTTTGGAAAAAAAATGCATGCGATACTGGGAATTAAATCAGCCGAGTCTTTCATTTCTCCTGACAGTGATCTAAAGATGCTGTACTATCCAATGTAGAAAAGATCTTAATTTTTTAAAATTACATTTTACTTGTGTGTGTGCACACGAACGTAATAGGGGCAGGTGTGGGGAACGAGCGTGGAGGTCAAAGGACAACTTGCGGGGGTGGTTGTCTCCCACCTAGCACGTCTGGGACTCAACTCTGGCGTCAGGCTTGGCAGCAAGCTCCTGGGCCATCTTACAGGCCCGTAGAATATATTTTCCAAGGAGCACGCTAGGCTGCTTTTATTATAAATATAAAAATAAGCAACGTGAACTCATTTAGGGGCATTCATATGGGACTGTCAGCCGCAAACACATCTGGATGCCTGACACCGCTAGTGCCACCGTCCTTCCAGTACCTGTAACTTCTCTCTAGAGCCAGCAAAGGGCTGGATTTTGAATGGGATTCCCTTCTTAAAGAGACTGTCGCTCTCTGATCATCGTGTTTGGGTTTAACCTGCGTCGGGTTTTAGGGGGGTTGTGGGCGGGCGGGGGGGGGGGGCTGCCGACTCCGCGTAGAGGCGGGGCGCGAAGCCAGGAGCGACGGGGCGCAGCAAGCCGTGGAGGCCGCGGGCCACGAACCCAGGAACCACAAGGCGGGCGGGCGCAGGAGACCGTGGGTCGCGAACCCCAGCACCACCGGGCGCACGGGCGGGCGCAGCAAGCGGGAACTGCCACCGGCCGCCTACGCGAGCCGCCCGGCTCCTCCTCCCAGCAGCGCCTGCGGAACCTGCCTTGGAGTCGCCGGACTCCGGACCCGGAACGTGACCCGACCCCTCCTCCCCGAGCGGCCTCGCTTCGGCCCGGGCCAAAACGCCGGCAGCTCCCGAGGGCCGAGCGCTGATGGGCGGGCAGCGCTCGGCTCCGCCTAGCGCCCACCGCCCTGCCCTCGCCTGTCTCCTCCTTTCCCCGGGGCTCCGCTGAGTTCATTCACTGGGATTGGTTTCAAGTGACGCCATCTCTTTATTTTTAAACCAATGACCTCATCCGCGCTTGAAGTTTCCTGACTAGCTACTCTTTCTCCCTTCCCAACCCCCCCCGCCCCCCCTCATGCCGGGTCTCACCGTCTGGGGGGCTCATCCATTTTGAAACCATTTATTTCCCGCCTCTCGGCTTTCCTCGTGCGGCCCCCCACCTTTACCTCCTCGAGTGCTTCATCCCTGTCGACATTTTTTTTTTCTTTTCGGGGGGTGGTGGAAGAGAAAGTGAGGAAAAGTTGCAAACGGCCGGTCCTCGCCGAGCTCCCCTCCCACCCTTCAGAGGAGGACGCCGCGGGGAAGAGGACGCGAGCGCGGAGCGGTGACAACGCCGGGAGCTCAGCCGCCCTCAAGTAAGTGAGCTCGGCGGGGCCGCGCGGAAAACTGGTCGCGCGTCCGGAGCCCGCGTGCGGGACGCCGCGTCCTCCCCGGGGGGCGTCGCGAACACGCTGTGGCGACCGCGGCCGGAGCCGCTCGAACGTTCGCAGCGGGGGGTGTGTAGGCCGCGCTAAGGGCGCGCGGCAGCTTCGCGTCCCCGCACCCCCGGCCTCGCCGAGCCCAGCCGAACCCAGCCGAGCTGAGCCGAGCGAGCTCCTGGCCGGATCTCGGCCCCCGCGGGTCGGAGGCACCTGGACTCGCGAAGCTGCTCAGTTTGCAGGCGCGACTGTTGCACAACAAGTGGGGCCTGACTGTTCCCATTATTCCCAAATTCACCTTGAGGCCACCTGGCTGGTGACGGTGTCGCTTCCTTAATCTCACCCCCACCCCCCCAAAAAAAACAAAAAAAAGCAAACATCCCCGCGGTTTTCAGACTGGAACTCGGGTCTTCCTGTAGGGGGGTCCGGTGCGTCTGGGATTTCTTTATTTACACAAGCCATAAAACGGGAGGAATTAAAAACCCAACAACAGAAAACGGACGGTCTGTGTGTCATATGTAGTTTCATGTAAGAAAAACCACAGAAGGAAATGTGTATGCAAACCCCGAAGTTTTCCGATGCTGGGTTTGTTTCCTGCAGAAAGCTGGCAATAAATCTGGGAAACATACATGTAGATCTTAAAATGAATGGTCACTGTAGAATTCGAAGGAAGCTTCCTACACGTCTCATGCAAAGATCCTTGGCGTTTTGAAGTCCTAGGTGTCTCAGATTGTTGGGAGAAAGCACACCTCTAATCAGGCTCTGGTGAATAGGGGGGAGGAAAAACCTGTTGCATAATCTCATTTACTGTGGAGTTTGCTATGCCGTCCCGTCTCCTTGAACCAAGGGGAAGTGAGTTAAGATGTAGGGCTTTAAAAACTCTCTGAAGTTTTTATTTACCCAGTGTGCTGGCTGCCACTTTACTTTAAAAGATTATAAGTAAATACTCGGCTCTTAACCAGCGAATCAAACCTATCAAACCTGTCTGGAAAATGACCAGGTATGTTTTCTCTCTCTCTCTTTCCCTCTCCAGCCTTCCCTCTCTCCCTTTCTCCCTCTCTCAGGAGAGAGGGTGAAAGACTTACCATCCATGAAAGACTTTCTAACCATTTGGGAACTAGAATGTCAGGGGAAAAAAAGTCTCCTTAGCCATTCTGAAGGGCTGGCTTGGCACAGGTCGGTGACAACTGGTTCCTCAAAGGAGTTACGTTTTTCCATCTCAAGAAGAGAATTAAAGGTATTTTTTCAAGAGAAGAAAACTTAAATCGAAGCAATTACTTTTTAATTACTTACTTGAGACTCACATATATTGATGAACCCAGTTTGGGAAGTTGTAATTTATTAAGGCTTGTAGAGTTCTGGTATTTGGTGAGGCCATTAACTTGGAGAGGTAAATAGAAAACTGCAGAATTTGTGGCTTTGTGTACTGTAGTCAAAATGTGACCAGGCACTGTGAAAGGTTTTTTTGTTGTTGTTTTAAAAATAAAGTTGTGGAATTTACTGAATTTGAAGACAACGTGGGAGGTTGTTACTTAATTTTTTTTTTAACATTTGCTGGCTTATGTAAAAATTTGGGTCAATTAACTTCAGCCCGAATTAGTTTTTAAGGAAAATAACTTGTATTTATTAGAGTTCCACATGGAGAGAAAATTAGAAATGAGTTTATTTTGAATTCTAGTAATCAAGTGAATAAGTTGGTTCAAGCACATTCAACCTACATTTAAATATTTTTTAAAAAATGTAACTGTTGGTAATGATATTTACACATTTTTAGTTTTATCCTCTGATATGTCAGTAGCTCAAGTAAAATGTCTATAATTTGGCTTACAACTGTACAGATTTTACTTGAATGTTTCGGATGGTGAATAATTATGGACAGGGCCAGAACAGAATTGCAGAATTACTCACTTTTTTCACCCTGTTCAATTTGGAAGTCCTTGTCCTTTGGTTTAGCTTGGTGAATGTAATTGAGTACCTATAAAATAAAAAGTTACTGTAAGATTGGGGGTTCCTGGCCTGTTTGACCAAAAGCTTAATGGTGGTACTGAGAAGGGGGCAAAAGGGGAGATCCTGTCATCCTAGCCCCCCCCCCACCTTTTTTCTTACATATTAAAAAATTATTTGTGGAATGGAAGGGAGGAAGTCAAGATCAGCTAGTTTAAAAAGTAGGTCTGAGCCTTTAATCCCAGCACTAGGGAGGCAGAGGCAGGAGGATCTCTGAGTTCAAGGCCAGCCTGGTCTATATAGTGGGTTCCAGGACAGCTGGGGCTACAGGGAGACCCTGTCTCAAAAAAGACCAAAAAAAAAAAAAAAAAAAAGTAGGTCTGGGTTGGCGCTAGATGAGGCCCTGTATTCAAACCCATGTTTCCTACCTCCCTTTGAAAAAGAGAAGGTCTGGGGGATAGAGAGATGGCTCAGCGATTAAGAACACTGACTGTTCTTACAGAAGACCGAGGTTCGAATCCCAGCACCCACATGGCAGCTAACAACTGTCTGTAACTCCAGTCCCAGGGGATATGATAGCCTCTTCTGTCCTCCGCGGGCATTGCATGACACAGGTGCACTTAACCTACATGCAGGTTTAACACTCATACACATAAAATTAAAAATAAAAAATTTTAAGAAAAAAGAGAAGTCTGGAAAGGTTATAGAGTTGGGGCTGGAGTTAAGGGAAGAGACAGAATTAATGGTAGGTTTTTGTTTTGTTTTATTTTTTTTAAATATTTTATTATTTTTATTTTATGTGTATGTGTGTATTGCCTGCATGTATGTGAGTACACCTGTGTCATGTCGAGGCCAGAAGAGGGCTTTGGTTTCCCCTGGAACTGGAGTTAAGGATGGTTCGTAGTCACCATGTGGGTGCTGGGAATTGAACCTGGGTCCTCTGCAAGAGCAGTCAGTGCTCTTAACTGCTGAGCCATTTCTCCAGCCCGTTTTATTTTTTTAATGCTTTTTTTCTATAACTACCTGAATTAGGAAATTGAATTTCATAGACATTTCATTATATGGGATTGACCCATTGAAGAAGCCACTTTATAGAGCTATCCACTACTAAGGTTTTCCTATTTTAAGCCAATCATGAAATCCTACCAAATATAATTTGCTGTAATTTACCACTGTAATAGATCCTAGAATCTAAAGTTTTCCCGGACTTTCTGGCAAACAAAAACAACAACAAAAAAACCCAGTTTTTATTTTATAATACCTGGACTAAAATTTTAATTGGACATTTCACTGTTTTTTTAAATGTTTTATGTTCTCAAGCAAAAGATATTTTAACCTGAAGAGGTAGATTGATATATAGAAAACATACTTGGATCAAAATCCCAAAAAGATAGCCAGGGGAAACAGAAAATAAGTTTTATAACATATTTCAGTACATTGAAGGAATGAGATAAAAAGATTTCATAGGGAATAAACCACACTTGATGCTTGTCTTGGGGAAAAAAAAACACAAAACCTACATCAGATTTTAAAGTTGAGACTGATACCCACCATCATAAAAGAAATGTTGACTTAAGCCAAAACGTAAAATAAATCTTGTTCAAAGCTACGTATATTTTCCAAAGCCAGTTGACATTTCCTCTTGATTTACTTGTGTTGTAGGTACTCTGTTATTTTTATACATTTCCTTCATTCTGATGGTCAGGGTTGGCTTTTCAGGGTGGGGGTGATAAAGGTTGGCTGAATGCAAAGAAGCAGGTTCCAGCTTTAAGGAATCATTCTCTAATACAGAAATACGAAGTTGAAAATTCAGTCAGCTAAATGATTGGGCGAAACAAGAGTGGCTTAAAAGAAGGACCTAACGCAGATTATGAGGACAGGTTCAAAGAAATAATCAAGTTTGTCAGTGTATAACCAAAATAGAAGGAAATGGGATATATCTGGACATGAAAGAGGCATACTGGAAAAAAAATAGCTTTGATATCGCAACAAGAAGGGGATAATGCAACTTCCTGCTGGGTGTTAGAAGGCTAATTGTTTGGATGTCACCAAAACAAACAAACAAACAAAACATCCAAACAACAAAACCCCAAAACTTTTGTTACCTAAGAAATATAATCTAGGGGAGGGGAAATGGATATATTATGTTTGTATAATTAAAGGAGAAAAAAAAATCTCTAGAAATAAATTTAAAATAAATGACCCACTGCAGTTTGGCATATTTTGAGTTGAAAGGAGAGATAAATCATAAAAAGTTGAAGTTTTAGCTAAATGTCCAAATGAATTCACATATGAATTAATCAAGAAAAGCATTCATTACTAGGCATACTATTTACATAGACACCAAAAGGTGGGGACCCAGGTCTATGCCCTTAATATAGGATTATAAGCATTTTAAGGGATATATAGATACAACGATAAACAGTTATCAGATACCTGGTAAGCACCAGATTCACTCTGTAAGGGAAAAAGAGAATGGAGGGTTGAGGGATGTAGCCCAGAGACAATAGAATTTAATCCTGACCTTGAAGGATGGCAGTGTGTACTGTGTATTGAAGGGAAATGGGGTTGAAGACTGACTAACTGTTCATCCTCTGCTTATTCAGCAAAGTTTATATTGACCATCCACTTTGTACTGGCCACACAGTGCAAAATAAGTTGTTTTATTTTTTTTTCCTTATGAAACTTACTGCCCAATGAGAGAAGTCAGGAAAGTAGTAAGGACAAGAAGTACCATAAATAAGTAAACAGTACATGGAAAAGTCCTGTGTCAGGTGACTAGTAATTAAATAACGATCAAGAAATTATAAAGGGCTAGTTACAGCCCCAGTTAGTCTATTATTTTTTTATTATTTATTTTTGAGACAGGGTCTGAAGTATCCTAGGCTGGCCTTAACTCACTATGTAGGTGAGGATGACTTGAACTTTTGATCCTCCTGCCTCTACCTCCCAGGTGTAGGGATTGCAGGCATGTACCATCATACCCTGATTGGTGCTAGAGATCCAACTGAGGACTTCAAAGATGCTAAGCAAGTATCTTACCAAGAGCTACATGTGTAGCCTTATTTCCAGTTACCCTGGATAACTTATTTTGCCTATGATATTCTAATGAATATACATGTATATATATATGTATTATATATATACATATATAGAATAGAAAGTAAATGGAAAACTGTCTAGAGAAACAAAGGGGACTAATGGGGTTGGCCTGGAGCTCACCATATAGCCAAGACTGGCCTTGAAACTGATCCTCCAGCCTGTATCTCTTAAGTCCTAGGAATGCAGATTTGTGCTACCATGCACAGCTTCCCCCCCCCCCCCCCCAACAAAAATACTGCAGTCGAGGCTGGCCTTGAACTTGAGTAATTCTCCTGCTTCAGCCTCTGGAGTGCTGGAATTACAGGTATGAGCAACCTATCTTGTGTAGGCATTCTATAAGAAGCATGCTGCCTTCCTTTCTCTGCTCTTTTTGTAGTTTAGAAATTGAAGAGATAAAGAATCCCCAAAAGTGTTTCTTTTTTAAAAGATATTTATTTTTATTTTATGTATATGAGTGTACCACTGACCCATCTCTCCAGCCCCAGCAGAAAGTGTTTCTATTGTGTCTCTCTCTATAGAACTAAATGTCTCAAAAACTGTTCTGTATGTACTTAACCGTTTTTCATTTATACCGTATTCTGAGGCATTTGAGTTAAGTATATGAAAGTAATTTTATGATAAGCAAGGAAATTATTCTTTTTCTTTTTCTTCTTCTTTTTGAGACAGGGTCTCAAACTGGAACTTGCTTTGTAGACCAGGCTGACCTCACACTCATGGCAATCCTCCTGTCTCTGTCTCTCTGATGCTGGATTACAGGTATGAGCCAACATACCTGGCAAGGTAGGAAATTCTTCAGTGTCCCCTGATTTCCTCTTGAACCATCGAGAAAAGCATTGTGGCTATGGATGTTCTGGGGATCTGTAGTTTGTGGAGTGAAAGTTAAACTTGGAGCCAGCGGGATGGCTTCTTTGAGATGGTCTGGGGTAAAGGTGTGTGCTTACTGCTCATGCCTGCAGTCCTGGACACCTTTTGATCCCTGAGACCCATACAAAGGTGGAAGGAGAGCTCTGACTCCACAGAGGTATCACTTCTGACCTCCACATGCTGTCTGTGGCACACATGCACACACACTTATGGGTGCACATGTACACACACACACACACACACACACACACACTAATGATGTTAATAATAATAATAAAAGAAAGTAAAAGCTAATCTGACTTTGTGTGCCTTAAAAACACTTGGGAAGGAGGACAGCAGAGTTCAGCTTTGTTTTAGTGTCTCTGTGGGATGAGTGGTGGTAGGTTGGCACAGTTTATAGGAAAAAGATGTGTTATATGTTACAGCAAGGTAATTAGCATTAAATATAACCACTCTTCCTCTTAACATTTATGGGGCAATGCACGTAGGGAAGTACCTGCTACTCATTGTCTGCACTGTATATCAGTTTGTTTTAGCTGAGGACCAAGCCGAAGTCCTCAGTGCATTCTTGGCAAGCACTCTACCCACAAAGCTGCATCCCCAGCCCTGTGTATATCCGTTTTTTATACATAATTCATAACCTAGAATACTGCCTAGCACCATGATCTTTATTTTATAAGTATTTGATGAATAAATTGAATTTTCACCATTGTCATTTTTATAGGGAGCCCATTCTATTTCTAGGTAGATACTGTTTTTGAGTTGGAGCCTGCAGGGCTACCTTATAGTCCTGGGTGCCTGCCAAGTGGTATGCTGCCACCAGGACTGGTTGGTGACCTCCCCTCCACCTTTGACCTTGCAGCCTACCTAACCTTATCCTTTCAGAAACGACAGCTGGTTTTTCGTGGCACCTCTTTCTGCCCACAGTCTTACAGTTCTTTCCCTCACTCAGCAGCTCAGCTGTCTTCTGAAAAACACTTCTCAGAATACTCAAGTGCATGTGTCACAGGCTGACCTGTTTTATAGTGCGTTCTGTTTGTTGTTGCTTGTTTTTGTTTGGTTGGTGGAGCACTCTCCTCAGGAAGATAGTTCTTGAGTTTATTTTGTGAACTGTATGTGGTATGTGAAACATGGTATTGTTTCCTCTTCCTTCCAAGCTTTGTTAAAAATCTTGCATTCACTTGAAAAGTAATTAGTAAGGATGATATATTGATGATACAAAGCAACTGAAATCAAGATGTTTTGAGACATTCAGGAAATTTGGCCATGGAAATGTAGGTGATATGTAGGAATTCTAACCGTAACATTTCAGCTCTAATAATGGTATTATGGCTGTGTTAAACTCTAGCCTGGTGAAGATTCATACAGAAGTATGAAATGATGCCTGATAATTACACAAATGCAAGTGGGAGATAAAGAAAACATTATTAAAAATGTTGACGTTAGGTAACAGGTACTTTGGAGTTTTAAAAAATTTTCTGTGTATTTGTGTATATTTGGGAATACACATCCTGTGTTGTCTATACTATCAATTATAACTGTGGAGAAAAACATGAAATTTGATGGTTTGTTATTTGAGATAATTGGCTAATCAGAAATCTCTACTTTGGGAACTGGAGGGATGACTCAGTAATTAAGAACAAGTATTTTTCTTGCAGAGGACTTGGGTTCAGTTCCCAGCACCCACATCAGGCAGCTCATGACCACCTGTAACTTGAGCTCCAGGGACTCCAAATCCCTCTTCTGACCTCTGTAGGCACCCACACTCATGGGCACATACCCCACACAGACAGCATGCATACATATAATTAAAAGCAAAATGAATCTTTAAAAAGTAATCTCTACTTTGCATATTCTATAAGATTTTTATTTTTTATTAACATAATCTTAAGATAGGGAAAATTTTATAGAAAGGTAGAGTGCTTAAAACTCAACTTTGACATCTTATAGTAAGAATATCTTACAGTTTATATGCTTTAACATATTTTGTGGGTTTTTTTTTTTATGAATTACCTATTTTACAGATGAGAAAATTAAGGTCTTAGAGACAGACATTAAATAATTTATGTAAATCCCCAAATAAGAAGTATTACTAGAGCCAGAGGGAAAGTCTTCTGGTTCATATTCAATGTAGGTATATCAATACGAATACTTTGTTTTTAAAGACAAGGTTTCTGCTATGTTACGCTGTTTTGGTCTCAGGATATCTTTATACTCTTAATTATTGAGGAGAGCTGGGCATGGTGACGGATGCCTTTAATCCCAGCACTTAGGAGGCAGAGACAGGTGATCCTTAGAGTCTGAGGCATCAGCCTGGTCTACATAGTGAGTTCCAGGCCGGCCAGAGCTATACAGTGAGACCCTGTCTCAAAGAAAAAAGAAATTATTGAGTACCCCAAATATCTTTGTGTGGGCTATATCATCATTTAACATACTGGTAAAATGTTAAGAACATTTATTCATTTAAAAATTAACTGATAAAGGTTAACATAAAATGGCATGAAAAACTAGATTGGTTTCTAAGACAAATCTAGTCAGAAGTGTGGTGTTGCTTTACATCTTAATCTAGAATAGCTGAATTTGCATAACTACATAACTTCAAAATCCAATCTGTTTGATCTGTTGTTTTGGTAGATGTGTGTGAAGAAAATTGGCTGTACACAGATGTACACTTGAAAAAGATGGAGTGCTTTTTAAATAGTCTTTCCATATAACTATGGATTTTTTTGTTTACCTAAACTCAGTAAGTGTTGGAGTCTTGAAGATTAGTTACAATGTTGAATCTAAGACTATGTGAATTTTTTGAACTCTGTAACATCCACCATCTATTGACCACTCTTGTACTTTGAATTTTTGACTCATGTCTGATTTTGTAATAATATACATGGTCATTTGAAAAATAATGGTTTACTAAGTGTTACTGAACTTTCACTCAAAATTCACATTTGTTCATATGGCATTAAGCAAATAAGATTTATTAATATGACCAGTAGTCTTATCCAGAGTCTTTAAGAATTGGAAAGTGGTCAAGATCTTGGTGGTAAGTTTATTTTTCAAAATTCTTATTTTCTTTGGAAAGTTCAGGTTTTGTCATTGGCAACCAATATGACCAGTTTTCTTTGGAAAAGAGAAGTTTCTCTTCGTTCATTTTGAAGAAAATGTCTGCCAGATACCTAAGTCTAAATAACTGAAGTTGTCTTCATGTCATCCTTTGAAACCAGAAAGGTATTCTGTGAAAAGAGCTCATGACTCAGTTGCCTGTATACTTTTCCTTGAGATGGGCATTGCATTTAGGTGTGCAAAGAAGAGCTCTATGTGTTCTTGTGCCCATGTGTGCACTTACATGTTCATACTCATTTTCATCCGTATTCAGAATAGTAATTTTTCTTTCCTTTGAGTGACAAGGGGGAAGAGATTATCACATACTTCAGAGTTATTTGTTCCATCCAGCTACGGAGGCTATTGACTTCTTTTTCCTGAGACAACTGAGAGATGACTGAAAACAAATGAAATTAGAAAGAAGAAATGATAAGATTCAGTGGTGTAGGCTTGATGTTCAGCTATATACCTGGCTGTGGTCAGAGAGTTTGGATCAGCATTAGAGGAGGGCTAGAGGAAGACTGTAGGGAACTGGGTCCCCCCATGTGCTGGACTCTCAAAGAATGAGGCACAGCAGTACAGGGTGGGGGCTGCAGGAGTCAGAGATCAACAGCAAAACAGTAAAACTTAAAATGACTGACTAGTCTTTTAACTCCTTCCAGTACTCAAATTCTGTCATGTACCATATATTCAGAGTGGGTGCAGACAGCAATGTCATGCGTATGAAGAATTTGAAGAGCTAGGCAAGTCTCTTAAGGTTTGGCTAGAATATTACATTAATATATGGAAATATTACCTGGACAGAGTTTGAGGATCCAAATTCAAGAATTAAATTTTAATGCTTTATTCTTTTTTTAAATTAAAAAATATTTATTTTTATTTTATGCTTTTGGGTGTATTGCTTGCATGTAAGTGCACTTATGTTGTGCAGTGCCCAAGAAAGTCAGAAGAGGATGTCGTTGGATCCTCTGGAACCAAAGTTAAGGACAGTTGTTAAGTCACCATGTGGGTTCTGAGAACCAAACCCTGGTCCTCTGCAAGAGCAGCTGGTACTCTAACCCCTGAGCCATTTCTCCAGCCCCTAATGCTTTATTCTTAATTAACAAGAAGTTATGAGTAAGCCAGGCATGGTGGCACATGCCTTTAGTCCCAGCACTCGGGAGGCAGGGGCAGGCAGATCTTTCTGAGTTCAAGGCCAGCCTGGTCTACTTAGCAAGTTCCAGGTCAGCTGGAGCTACAGGAAGACCCCGTTTCAAAAGGCCAAAAAAGAAAAAAAAGAGTTATAATTAAAGAAGGCAGAAAAGTCTAAGTAGATATCATTTATCCATTTGTTATTTATGTGCTACTTATTAAAAGGATTTGAGATGACAGAAGGAAAGACCAAACTCTACACTGAAGGCCAAACATGATTCAAAATAACATTTTCCCCCCCTGGTTTTGATGGCATTTATTTAATAGAGCCACATAGTTAAGCCTCCTGGACTACAAAGTGGTTGACTTGATCTCCTGTACAGGAGCAGTGTGGTCCTGCTATTTCTTTAGTTGCATACTATACTAGCAGAGTATGTATGTGTATGTAATGGAGGTGAGATTAGGCAGGGAAATCACAGCATGCCACAGGGGGAAAGTGTTTTAAATTCAAATCTGCCTTCAGCTGTAATAGCAGAGACTTAAGCCATAAGCCATTTATGATTTACTTAAGCAGTTCAGGGTTCAGTGCTAAGGTCTCAGCATTGGGTCAGCTGCTCTAGCAACATCAAGGTCCCCAGTTCTGTTCAGTCCTGGATTCTTCCATCTTTCCATGCTTCCTTATTATTCTGATGTTTGACTGCTTTCACATCACAAAATAGTTGCCTTAGTTTAGGTATCACATCCCTTTTCAAGTCAGGAAGGAAGAAGGCAACAGAGCAGGCCATTCTATTACATCTTCCTAACCAAAGAATCTTAAACCCTGTGTTGGTAGCACGTCTCTAATCCTAGCACTTGGGAGGTAGAGGGTAGAATTGCAAGTTCAAACAGCCTGGTCTAGGTATCGCATTCTAGGCCAATGGAGCCTATTTGGAGACCTGTTTCACTCAACCCAAACCAAACCGTACTGAAATATTCCTTAACAACATCTTTCATGTGAACTCTGCCTCTCTTTTGTCTCATTTGCTTGAGTTATTTTACAAGATTGCCTCTACTCGAGAGATGCATGTTGGCTAAGGGTAGCAGCATTACCTTGGTTGACTTGGTGTGCATGATGTACCCCTCCTAGGCTGAGGTGCATAGCTTTTCAACATGAAACTGGGATTCTGTTAACATTTAGCAGTAGAGGAAGGTCTGTTGAGTAGTTAACTGTGTTGGAGACAGGAAGAAAGGAAAACACAGGATGGTAACTTGTTGAAACAAATTGCCTTTACTCTGGAGGTTATCTTAGTGTTCCTCTTAAAGGCCATACCCATTTTCTTTTTTATTGTAGGGAAAATTGTACAGACTTCGATCGCAGTTAGTTGTAGAGCTAATGTAGAGGCAGATGAGCCTTGAATTTTTTTTTTTGAACTCTAGAACAAAGAATATTACATTGATAATCTGTGAAGTAAGTAACTTTTGTATTAATTTTTATTTATTGTGTGTATGTGTGAGTGCATGATGTCTGTGTTAGTGCTGGTGTAACATGCCACAGCTTGTGTGTGAAGGCCAGAGGACAACTTTGTAGAGTCAGCTCTCTCCTTCCACCTTTATATGGGTTCTGGGGTTCAAACTCATGTCCTCAGACTTGTATGGCAAGCACCCTTACCCAGTGAGCCATCTTGCTAGCCCTGAGGTAACCTGTGGCTCTAAAATTCCTGACTTTTTGTTCTTACTTCTGAGCACTTCACATTTTATTATCATCAGAACAGCAGACAGGATTAGAGAGGGCGTGATGCTGTGTAGTCACCTTGATTACTGGGTAGTGTCTCCAGTAAAAATCTGGCTGGTAAAGAAGACTAAAGCTAAAATTAGATTTTGACATTTTTCTTGCCATTTGTATTACTTTTCTAAATGTTCATTGAAAACGAAAAAGTAATTATACTTAAAAAAAATTTGTGGCACTTTTTGCCTGCTAGGCAAGTGCTGCACCACTGAGCTGTAACTCAGCTCTTATACCCGTATTTTAGGAAAGATATGTGTGTATAGTCTATAAATATTTTCAGTACAGACTTCTGAGGAAATGCCTTCCTGTCCAGCAGAAAATGTATTTTAGGCACCTTTGTGAGAAACTGGTCCATGGCCCCCTATACTGGGTGTTTGTTATCTGGTGACAGTGCTCATGTTACACATTCTCTCTTGGATGATATTAAAAGACAGCTAATGGAAGGTGAGTCCTTTTGTGCATTGTAGAAATAAACTTCATTTAATGAAGCAGGGCCTTTGGTACCTGAGGTACCTTCAAGTCGGATTTGACTTCTATTTCATAACCTCGATCATTGTTCTTCATGGAATCCTGTCAAGATTGTATAAATTTGGATACACAATCAGTCAAGAGTCATATTTTCCAACTCTAACTAAAGTTGTGAAACCCTATATAGCTTATGAAAGTTTATAAAAATAAACTTAAAACTAGTACTTATATCCAACAAAATAATCCCAATGCATTTTATTTATGCTATGTTATTTATTTTGTGATACTGGGGATTGGTTCCAGGACCTCGTAGCTCTAGGAAAGTGCTTTCCCATTAAACTACATCACCATCATCCTCTCCCATCTTCCGCACCTCTTTCTTTCTCTGAATAGGATTTCACTGTGTAAGCCTGGCTGGCCTTGAACTTGAGGCATTCCTCCTTCCTCAGCCTCATGAGTACTGGGATTACAGGGGTGTGCTACTTTATTTTTATTTTGTGACAGAGTATTGTTAAATTGCCCACCCTGACTTAGAATTTGGGATTCTTCTGCCTCTGCATCCCGAGTAGCATTTTATTTGTTGCTTTATCTATATTGGGAAATGTACAGATATATGTAATCAATTTAGGTATTTAAGAGGCAAAAAGCATTTGTAATTAAGGTTGTATTTTTAAGAATAAGCTGCATATATGCATATGTACTTAATGACTGCTTCAGACAGTTTGGGGAGAATGTTTAATTTCATTACCACAGGGTTTGTAATAGTAGTTAGAGAACTTGTGATTAATTATTTACATTTTTCACCTGTGAGTGACTAAGAACCTAGTTAATATAAATATTCAGGAAGTTTGATATTTAAAGCTTCTTGGTTTTATAACTAACAATAAAAGTCATGTACTGTGGAAAACCCCTTCTCTTCTCTCCCAGCAGTTGTTTCATTACAGATTGTAATTAGTCTGATGTTAGCTTGAGGAGGTATAGTATATTTCGGGGAATTTCCTAGTCCTAGCTCTGGAGCAATATGATAGTTATGTGATATTTGTCAGAAAAGCTTTTTTTTTTTTTTTGAGACAAGGTGTCATGTAGCCCAGGCTGGTCTCAAACTATTGTAGCTGAAGATTCCCTTGAATTTCTGCTGTTCCTCCTGCCTCCACCTCTGGAGTGCTGGGATTACAGGTGTGTGCCACTACCATGCTTTATGTGGTTCTAGGAATTGAATATATAGAGCTCTTGTGTTTAGTTGTGCAGAAAGGCAGGAATGACCCAGATTGTAGGGACTCAACAAATTAAAGATAGTTTTAGAGGGTTTGCTGGGAAATGTGACTGAAGCTATCATACAGTTTTGGCTAGATGGTAGTTTGTAAAATTTAGACTTTATGGAGACTGAGAGATGGCTCAGCGTTTAAGAGCACCGATTGCTCTTGCAGAGGAACCAAGTTCCCAGTACCCAGATAGCAGCTAACAACTCTCCGTAACTACAGTTCTAGGAGATCTGATGACACCCTCTTTTGACCTCCTAGGACATTGTACAACATGGGTGTACTTAACATGCATGCAGGCAAAGCACTCATACACATGAAATTTAAAAAAATTAGACTTCATCTATCTGTAAAACCTCCCATTAATTATTAGAACAAGATTTGACCACGATTGGTGTAATAATGATTATGATTTTCTTAGTAAACAGGAAATGTATATATAAATTTTTGATAGTATTCACAAATAAATATTCATATCAACTATAAAAATGTAGAAAACTTACATGACTATCTTACTAGATTGGACAAAGCATTTGTTAAAATGTATCTGCTCATTATTGAAGTTCTTAGCAAGCAAAAATCGAAATGCACTTACTGGATTGGATTGGGGAGATAGTAAAGTGCTTGCCTTGCAAGTAGGAGGACCTGAGTTCAAGTCCCAGAGCCATGTTAAGAAAAAAATGCCGGGTGTATTGATACATGCTTAGAATCCCTGTGCTGGTGTCAAGGACAAGGATCCTGGGGCTTGCTGGCCAGTCAACCTAGCCTACTTGGTGAACTCTAGACCAGTGAGAGACTCTGTCTCAGACACACACACAAAAGATGGATGATAGTTGAGAAATAACATCCAAGGTTGTCTTCTGGTCTCCACATGCACCTGCACTCACACAAAAAAATGAATTTACTAATTATGATAAAAATTTCTCACGGCAGTGTTGACAGCATGCACAAGTCCTATGCAAGCTCGAGTAGTTGAACCCGCGTTGGAGAACATTTGGGGAGTCAAGTTAAGACTCTGTAAGCTTTATTACCCAAAGAGAATACATTAAGTGTGTGTGGGAGGGAATGTAGGGAGGTGTGGATGGGAGAGGGAATATAAATATCATCAAATTATAGTTTGGAAATTGCAAAAATTTAATAAAAATGCTAAAAAAATTGGCTTTCCAAGTAAAGAAAAAAATTTCTATAAAATAATATAGTATAAGCATATATTATATTGAGAATTGCTCTATATTTGGTTATTTTATTTTTAATTATTTATTTTTATTTATTTAAAATTACACACGTGTGTGTATCAGTGTGGGTATGTGCACATGAGTACAGGTGCCCACAGAGGCCAGAGACTCGATCCTCCTACAGCTGGAGTTAGAGGTGGTTGGAAGCTGCCCAGTATGGGTGCTTTGAACTGAACTTGGGTTCCCTGGAAGAGCAGGAGGCGCTCTTAACTGCTGAGCCATTGCTCTGTCCTTGTTTTATTTATTTTTTTAAGACAGGGTCTCATGTAGCTAACGCTAGCCTTGAACTCATTATGTAGCTGAAGATGGCCTTGAATTCCTGGTTCTCTTGCCTCCTGATAGTCGGATTACAGGTGTGTGTGTGCACCAGCATGTCCAATTGGTCATTTTATTTTTAATTTGTGTGTATGTTTGTGTATGTGTGTACTTATATGCTTGCATGTATGTGGAGGTCGGAGGTTGATGCCGGTGTCCTCTGTTGCTCTTCACCTTGCTTTTTGAGACAGGGTCTCTCACTGAACCTGGAGCTCACTGATTGGCTAGATTGGTTGACCAACACACTCTGGGGTCCCCCTGTTTCTGCTACTCCTGCCCCCTGAGTGTGTTTGGGTTATAGATCTGTATGCTGTGTCTAGATTTTTATGTGGATGCTGAGGATCTGAACTTAGGTCCCAAGCTTGTGTGGCAAGCATTTTACTAACTGAGCCATCTCCCCAGCCCCCTATTTTTGCTTTTTTTGAAGAACTGTTACACTGTTTTTCATAGCAGTTGCACCATTTTATAATCTCTCTAATATTTCACAAGTGTTCCAATTTTTCTGCATCCTCTCTAACACACTTGATATTTTCTGAGTTTTGATTTAATTTTTAGTTTTTTGAAACGTAGCACAGGTTGGCCTTGAGCTCTCAGTCTTCCTCTCTCAACCTTGCAAGTGCTGGGATTGTAAGCATATGCCATCATTTCTGGCTTTTTCTTTTCTTTTTTTTTTTTTAAAAAGATTATTTTTGTTATTTTTTTAAATTCTGTGTCATGTGTGGGTATGTACACTTGAATGTAGGTGCCTGTGGAGGCCAGGGGCATTGTCTCCCCTGGAGCTGGAGCTAGTTACAGGCAGTTGTAAGCCCCCCTGACTGGGTGCTGGGAACTGAACTCCGATTACACTCCTAATAGCTGAGCCATCTCTCCAGCCCCGTGGCCTTTTCTTTTCTTTCTTTTTTTTTTTTTTTTTTTGAAATAGTAGCCAACCTAATAGGTATGAAGTGTTATTTTTATATAGCTGTATAAGGAACTCAGTGAAGAAATAATAGTCATTTTATCAAACCGTGCTGGAACTATTAGATAGTACCTGTGTTTAAAAAAAAAAAAAGGGCTGGAGAGATGGGTCAGTGGTTAAGAACATTGGTTGTTCTTGCAGAAGACCCGGGTTCGAATCCCAGCACCCACATGGCAGCTAACAACTGTCCGTAACTCCAGGTCCAAGGGATCTGATGGCCTCTTCTGTCCTCTTCTGTGCGTGTGGGCATTGCACGACACAGGTGCACTTACCTACATGCAGGCAATACACTCATACACATAAAATAAAAATAATTAAAAAAAAAAAAAAAACCCAAACCAAGTTTGGTGTGGTGGTGCACAACTTTCAAGGCCAGCCTGGTCTACAACATAGAGAGTTCCAGGCCAGCTGGGGCTGCAGGGAGACCCTGACTCAAAAAGACAAAAAAAACAAAACAAAACAAAAAACCAGACTCCTATAGAGGTACTTAATATATGATTAAAATGTCAATAATGATGTAGATAATTATCTTTCAGTAAATATTGCTGAATCAGTTGTTTGTCCATATGGAAAAAAAGCTAAAAAGTATCCATAACTAATTTTGATCCTTACCTCAGAACATACATAAAAATAAATTCTAGGTCAATTGCACATGAAATGTAAAAGAATAAAAATAAAAACTTTTAAAAATGCTTAAAAAACAAACTTTTAAAGATACTTTACTAAATTAGTTATGAAAGGATTCTGACCATAAGCTGGGTGTGGCAGTACATAACTGTAATCCCAGCATGTGGGAAGTAAAAATAAGAGGATCCAGAGTTCCAAGGTCATCTTCAGTAAATTCGGGACCAGCCTGAGCTGTCTCAAAAAACAAAATAAGGGGTTGGAGAGATGGCTCAGCAGTTAAGAATACTGGTTGTTCTTGCAGAAGACCCAGGTTCGAATCCCAGCACCCACATGGCAGCTAACAACTGTCCATAACTCCAGTCCCAGGGTATCCAACAGCCTCTTCTGACCTCCATGGGCATTGCACAAAATAGGTGCACTTACCTACATGCAAGCAATACATGCATACACATAAAATAAAAATAATAAAAAAAACAATAAAACAAAAATCTGACTATAACCACAGCACATTATCACGGCATACTGATCAGAATAGCTAAAATTAAAAAAAACCCAAAACTTGAAAATATCATCAGTGGTAAGAGTGTAGAGCCACTAATCGCTTATACATAGCTGGTAGAATTGCCAGTTGGTCCTCCCCTTCTGGAGCACTGGAGGTGTTTGCTATGTTATATTTCTATCTACATTTGTACACCACATGCATTTCTGGGTGTGGACTCAATTTAGATGTGCTTATGTTTACCAAAAGACATGCACTAAAAATATTCAAAGTAGCGCAATGCTTTTTTTTTTTTTTTTTGGATTGAGACAGGGTCTCCCTGTAGCCCCAGTTGGCCAGGAACTCAGTATGTAGATCAGGCTGGCCTCGATCTCAGAGATCTGCCTGCCTCTGCCTCTCAAGTGCTGGGATTAAAGGCGTGCACTGCCACCAGGCCCAGCATTCACAGTGTTTTTTGTTTTTTGTTTTTTTAGCACAGTTCTTTCCTAACTAAATCAAGATAGCCTATGTTCTTGAATTTTTTTTCTTTTAGTTGCCCAGTGATGTCCTCAGTCCCTCCAAACTTCTTTGGATAGAGGTTGTTTGTGAATAGAGACCTTGTAGCCCCCTGAAGAGTTGGAGAGCTTCCTGCTTCCTTGACTTCCAGGCACTGCCTCTGGAGGATCTTTCCTTTCCACTTTTTTTTTTTTTTTTTTGGTCTTTTTGAAACAGGGTCTCCCTGTAACCCCAGTTGGCCTGGAACTCCCTATGTAGACCAGGCTGGCCCTCAAATTCACAGAGATTCGCCTGCCTCTGCCTCCCAAGTGCTGGGACTACAGGTGTGCACCACGCCCGGCTCCTTTCCACCCTTAAGCACTATTACAAGGAGCCTTGCAAATACCTACTTTTAATTTTTATTTCTCTTACGAAATAAGAGAAAGTTGTGTCTTCTGAAAGTGCTTGGGGGAAAATGCAATGTACAGTGTAGTGATCAGAAATTGCTGACTAAGTGAATGAACCATGAGAGACACTGTGAGGAGACAGTGGAGTGAGCATTTGCTAGTGTCTCTTCTATTGTATTATAAGGTATGCTGAGAAGGGTGGGAATGTCCTTTAGTGTAATATAGATTGCTTGGCTAGAGGCCCAAATACTGGTTTCCAGCCCCATCTTAAATGAAGTTCACCTGATTGGGTTAGAGAAGAATTCCAAAGGGCTCTATGACCCTGTAGCAGTAATGGGACCTACTGGGACCTTCCTGGGAGGAGTCATTTCTTTAACTTGGATTCCTACATTGAGCTGTATGTTGTCTTCTTCCAACTTCTAAAAACCATATATGCAGTGAAGGAAGACTGGAAATTATATTACTTCAAGCATAAACTGTTGTAGAACATAAGAGTTCTGCCCCAGCATATTTTTTATTGAGTTCAGTGAATTTTTGTGCTTCTTTATTATTTTATTTTAGTTTTTCAGTTACAGGCTGTGACATTGTCAAACTTGGTCTCTTGCCTAAAATTTTATTCAGAACTTCATACTTCAGAACACATTGTAATAGGTGAATCATTGCAACGTGTCACAGAATTTCTTCTTCATGCTCCTTAAATCCCATTTTCCAAGTGACTTGTCCTTTGAACTCTTCTTGAAAATGATAGAGAATCATCCACACTTTGTGAGAAAGCGAATCCTCCTAATTGATTGATCTGAGGTTCAGATATTTTACGGCTCCCAGGTCATTTTAATATGCAGCCAATGCTCTAAACTACTGACTAGCCGAAATATTCTGCGGTTTCTATATTTTAAGTATTTCCTTTGCAAATGCAAATGCTATAAAATGCTATAATGTATGCAATATTATTTTCTTTTTAAAAATTAAAAAAATCTTATGTGTATGAATGTGTTGCCTGCATGTATGTAAATGTACCCTTGTTATGCGATGCCCACAGAGGCCCTTTGAAGTCCCTTGGCCCTGGAGTTATGGACAGTTGTTAGCTGCTATGTAGGTGCTAGGAACCAAACCTGTGTCCACTATAAGACCAACCAGTGCTCTTAACTCCTGAGCCATCTCTGCAGCCCTCCCTCACCCCTTTTTTTTAAAGACAGGGTCTCACTATGTAGCCCTTGCTTACCTGGAACTCATGCAGACTAGGCTGACCTCAAACTCACAGAGATCCACCTGTTTCACCTTCTGGGATTAAAGGCATGCACCACCACACCTGGCCGAAATTTTCTTTAAGATGCTTTATTTATTTTGTGTTCTCACAGTGACCCAGTGAAGTGGAAAAGCTTTTGCTTCTAGGCTTCTTCATTCATTCATTCTTTATTTGGATGGGCTATCCCAGGCTAATTTCATGCTCTGTAGCTGAGGATGATCTCCAACTTGTGATGTTCTTGCCTCAGCCTCCTGAATGCTGGGATTACAGGTGTACACCACCATACTCCTGTCAGCATTTCCATTTCCAATCTACCTTTTGTAACTCTGTGTCCTCAAGGTGAGAAAGACTGAAGATCTGTAGGTTTGCCAACGGAATAAATGTGAACATTGAAAGAAAGGCCAAAGCTCTCTTCAGGATGGTATTTTTCATGATTTTTGCCTGACCCTGTGAACCTCCAGGGATACTTTTTAATGATTTTAAATTCATAGTTTCCATTCTAGACCCAAGAATTAATCTTCAGATGTGGGCTTGGGTGAGTATTTTTACCAAGTTCCTAAGGGATTCTTGGATTACAAAAACTAGGAAATTGTGTAAGTTGAACATAGTTGGTATTCAATACATGAAGCACATCTATGCTACTAACCCATGTAATTTTTACAAATTAGCTAAGGTCTATAGCCCCAGAATTAGAAGAACACATGCTCTATAGCAAGGAAGAAAACTGAGCATTTGTTGTATCATATTTAAAATGCCTTTTGTTCTGTTAGTGATGCTTAAATGTGTTGATAGCAAGTGGTGATGTTTCCTTTGAACCTATTTGAAACTAAACACTAGAGCTTTAATATTATTCGCAGGGTCTAACTCTAGTCTATGGACTATATATTAAACAAGATGGTGAATTTAGGTATTTTAGTGTTAAGTAATGGTATTTCATACTGGACAACCCTATGGTCTGCTTTATACCAGATTTCCCTTGTGCCAAACTTGTGGTGTTAGTTAATATTTTTCCTTATAATTTTACATATAGAAAAGGAATATTGTCCCATGCTGAACCATATCAACTTATTTGGCTTTGTACAGAATACATCCTATGTGAGAGAAACAACTTAAAAGAAGGGTTTATTTTGGTTTATGGTTTCAGAGGATTCAGTCAGTGGTTGGTTGGCCCTGTTGCTTTTAGGCCTTTGGTGAGGAAGAAAACATCATGGTGGAATGGTGTAGTGGAGGAGGTTGCTCATTTCATCTCAGCCAGGAAACAGAGACAGGCAAGGGCCAGTAACAAGTTTCTACCTTTCCAGGGCATCCCCCCAGTGACCTGCTTCTTCCAACTCAGCCCCACCTTGTGCTTTCCACCATTTCCCAATGTCATCGCACTGTGAAAACTTTCATGATCTCATTTTTCCCTCCTCCTCCTTTTAATTTAGAGAATACTTTGTTAGTTTCTGTAATCCCACGTAGATGAGACCTTACATATTTAATACAATGCATTACACCTGCATAAATGGAAAAACATTGTTCGCATTTCTAGACCAACAAATCTATTAATTTCTGTACAGGTCTAACTCAGTGTGGTAAACTGAAATACTTTTTCCCAAGTTGACAGTACAGCTAAAGTTTAGGAAAATTCAAGTTATGTGTGTGTATGTACATTTATATAAAAGACCAATAATGGCAGTATGTTATATCAGTACAGTAACAGCCTTTCCAGGTTCTGCAGTCAGACAAAATAATTTTTACTTATCAAAATAATTCAGAAAATAGGACTCAGCACTGGAATTTCTGGGCTTTTTTCCTTTGAACACTCTGAATATGACATGAATTATGACTGAAAAAAATTCAGGGACTGGGGATGAAGCTCAGTGATATAGATATATTTAACTCAGAAGAGAATCATGACGCTAACCTTGAGGACTGTTTTATTTCAGTCTCTTTTTTCTTTTTCCTCTTTTTGAGATGGTGGTCTCACTATGTAGCTCAGGTTGGCCTTGAACTCACCACATGATCCTACTGCCTCAGCCTCTTGAATGCTGGGATTATAAGTGTGCACCATCACCACCATGCCTGGCTTATTTCAACTTTTTATTATGTGTAATTCTTTTTGTTTGTAAATAGTGATCTTATTAGTAAAACTTTCCTATACATAATGCTCATTCAGTGTTATATTACTCATCTGAAACAGGGTGGACTAGGTCCTGAGATGCTTAGATGGCCATTTTCATGGGCATTGTCAGCCAGAAAGTCAGTCACATAATAGGGATATGTTTTGTCCCGGGCACACTGCCATGGATTTAGACCATTAGCAATCCTTGGTGCTTTTCTCTTATGGCAGAATTTACAGTGGTCATTCTAGGCTGAGCCCATCTTTACACATCTAATTCACACTGGCAGTAGCTAGTTTCCCTAGATGCTGCACTTCTTTTCTCTTAATTTCTATCCATTATAAGCAGTTAGTGAGCAAAGTTCTTCCAGTGAGATTCTTATGTTATTTCCATAAAGCTTGTAGTGGCCTTGATGGCATAAACTTTCCAGAATGCTTAACCAGTTGGCCCCTTTCTGCTTTAGCTTATTTTGTTACTCAGTGATGCAATTTGGGCTCCTCAAAAGTCATCTAAAATTCACATTTTCCAGGAAACCTTTCTCTTTGTCTTACTGCATATCCTACTAGCATGTTATTTTTCATATTTTTCAAAAATCTCATTTTTCAGCTATACTTAAGGTATGATCTCTTCTGTCTTTTCCACAGTCCTTTTTTTTTTTTTTTTTTTTTTTTTTTTTTTTTTTTTTGGTCTTTTTGAGACAGGGTCTCCCTGTAGCCCCAGCTGTCCTGGATTCACCATGGAGACCAGGCTGGCCTCAAACTCACACAGATCTGCCTGCCTCTACCTCCTGAGTGCTGGGGTTAAAGGTATACGCCACCACACTCGGCTTCCACAGTGCCTTTTATTGGTTTAGAAACCCAAGTGAATTTAATGTAAGCCAGCGCTGACATTGATGTTTTTGAGTAGGAAATTGAAACTTGGAAGCTGTTTGCTGCTGCACATGGCATGCCTGAACCTGACTGACGTCACCTCCAGGACTTACAGATGGCAAAGTATAGTCCTTTGCAAAGATAGAAGATAGCCAGATGATCTCTTAAAAAAGAAAATAACCTAAAGAATAGCAAACAGAAACAACATCCTCTCAGACTTGCATTGTAGAATAGGTGTTTGGTGGGAAATCCCTTTTTAAATTTTGGACTTGGCAGTTATTTTCTGTAGTATATAAGCCAGTATTATTTATTATGTTGTTCAGATTGTATGGGAGCTGAGATCTAAGGCTGTAGTTAACACTTTGTGCTCCGGCTTTCTTTTTTCTCTTTGAAGTTTCTGGGCCAGGTTGTGCTCAGTCTAGAGAAGAACCAGTGGCTGGTGAGGGGCTGGATCAGGGCTGGTGATGTCAGTCACATGCCTGGTGAAGCTGGTGTGTCCACGCATGCTCAGGTTGCTTTCAACATTACGAGTTGAAACTATGAACACTAGGTTGTAAACTAATCCAAGTGGTGTTAGTTTTATGATATCCTACTGAGGAAACCTTGAGAATTTGTGTTTTCCTTTGAGGTTAAGGTAGAGGCCTGGCCTTCAGTCCTGGACTGTCATAGTATTTAAGCACTGCTAGAATTCTAGCATGAGACAGGGAGTTAGTAATCTCTACTCAAAGTAACCAGCTCTGTATGAAATGCCACACTGGAAAATTTTACCTCTCTTTTAAAATAAAACTTCATTTTTAATTTTAACAGTAATAAGGATTTTCCTTTTTTAAGATTTATTTTATTTTTAATTATGTGTATTTGTGTGGGGGGGGGTATGTGCATGTGGGTGCCTATGGAGGCCAGAGGCGTTGGATCCTTCTGGAGTTGGAATTACAGGTGGTTGTGAGCCACCTGATGTGGGTGCTTAGAACTGAACTTGGGTCTAGTGGAAGAACAGTATGTGTTCTTAACCCCTGAGCCATTTCTCCAGCCAAAGATTTTAAATGTTGGTTTAAACTCCTGAATTCGTTGGTGACTGTGTTAACATGGTCTAGAACAGTTGTGCTTACTTGTTATAATACCAATATATCAAAATCTTGGTAGCCCCCTCCCCAATTAAGAAAATGAATTAGCTGGGTGTGGTGGCACACACCTTTAATCCTAGCACTTGGGAGGCAGAGGCAGGTGGATCTCTGTGAGTTCAAGGCCAGCCTGGTCTACATAGTGAGTTCCAGGACAGCAGGGACTACAGGGAGACCCTGTCTCAAAAAGACCAAAAAAAAAAAAAAAGAAAGAAAAAGAAGGAAAATGAATTAGTGGTACTTAACCTAAGAATGAAAGAGACCTGGCTTTAATGGTGATGGGAAAGAAATAGTAGTAGTAAAGCTTCTTAGAACAAAGGAAAAGCACAAAAATTTAGATGATGGGATGGCAAGTTGTAGGAGAAAAGATGGACAGTAGAAAGTAACCAATGGTTCAGAGAGCATTCTGGTTCCTGCACGCATCTCTGGCAGCTTTGCCAGTGTTTAGTCTCCTTACCTCTTCTGGTGTCCTGTTTTGCCCAGGCCTGACCCTGACCTCTATGGTACTCTGCCTGATAGTACCGCTTTCTTATACCATTAACTCCTAGGAGAGAGAGACGTGTACACAGATGCAGTGATGGAATCAGCGTAGTCTAGGATTCTGGGGTAGGTAAACAGTGATGCTGCCCATCTTCTGCTACTTGGCTTCCTTTTTTTTTTTTTTTCTGTGACTGGCAAAGAAGTGGGAATAGTTGTTTCAGAGCAAGCTTTGGAAATCCCCAACTGTAAAAGATCTAGAACACTTGTCATGCTGGTCATGGACCCATTGCCCCAGAGTCATTCATTTAATATGAGGATGTAAACTATGACACTTTTCCATGACTACTTAATCATCAGATCAACCCTGGCACCTCCTTGTTCAGCCACTCTTCCAAATCCTGAGCTGTAGTTACAGTGGTATCTTGAAATTCTTAGTCAATTATTGACCCTTAGATGTTAGTGATCACTAAATTTCTCATTTATCAGATTATTAAAAACACAGGCTCGGGGATGTCAATGGCACATGTCCTATATGCCACAAGGTCTCTTGAGTCCCTCCAGTTTTTTTTTTCTCTTTAAAAATAATATATAATGCAACCTCATTTTTACTATTTTTTCTAAATTTCTAGGATTAGCTTTGGTTGGAAGTTGCAGAGAAACTGAGCAGGCCTGGATGGTAGGCACTCAGCACCAAGACCTAGAGAAGGAGGCTGTGGTGGAGTTTTCGGTGTGTGTGACTGAGTTTTGTAGCTCCTGCTTTCACTGTAGTGGAGCTGAGCAAGGGGCCCACAGTTTCCCCTGGGCCTGGCCAATGTCCCATGTTTGAGGCCCCTGAGTTATTTTTAGCCCCAGGGCCTTGGAAGCAGGTGTGGTCTGTGCTTGAAGGCCAGGCTTGGAATGTGTTCAAGCTTTGTTGTGCATGTCTGCTTAGGAGCTGACAATAGTGACTGAAGCCTGCAGCTTCACTTTGTTAGAGGAATTTGCATCTTTTCAGTGAGAAATGGAAGTCATATTCCATTACATTTGTGATTCTTTAAGCAGATTTGCTTTGGAAACTTTTTATTAGTTGAAGCACATTTTAAGAGTATTAGCACCATATTAATTAACAAAAATATTAATATACATCTCTTGAGTATCTAAAAACTCTTCTTGTATTAAAAAACATACCCCAACTGATCTATTTTAAAATTCAGGTTTCTAATCATAAGTATGTGATTTAAACTTTAATTTTCTGGGTAGCTGGAGATGTAGCTCAGTGGTAGAGAGTGTGTTTAGCATGCACAAGGCCCTGGGTTCAGTCACCAGCATCATACACACAAAAATAAATAAATAAATTTAATTTTCACATTTTTCTCAAACATTATTATTATTTAAGAACATTTGAGAGGTGATGGCTGAAGAGATGGCTCAGCAGTTAAGAGCACTTGGTGCTCTTCCAGAGGGCCTGGGTTTACTTCCAGCACCCACATTGTGGGTAACATCTGTCCATAACTCCAGTTCTAGGGAATCCAACGCCCTCTTCTGGCCTCTGTGGGCATTGCACACATGTAATACACTTACACATGCAGGATTTTCCCTGATATACTTGAAATAAAAATAAATAAAATCTTAGTAAAAGAGCTAGTAGTGGTGGTACACTCCGTTAGTCCCAGTATTCAGGAGGCAGAGGCAGGCAGATAGCTGTGAGATGTAGGCCAGCTTGGACTATGGAGTGAGTTCCAGACCAGCTGGAGCTATAGGGAGACCCTGTCTGAAAAAGAAAAGATTACATATTTAAAAAAAATAATTTATGTTTATTTTTGTGTGTGTGTGTGTGTGTGTGTGTGTGTGTGTGTGTGTGATGACAGGAGTGACTTGAATGTGGTAGGCAGGTGCTCTACCACTGAGCTATACCCCAGGCTAAAAGAATTCTGTCTGTAAAGCAGCAGCTGGACTTTTTTATCCCTTAAGGGTGATCATCAGTTTCATCAGTTTCTATATATTGTATTTGTTCATCTTTTCATCTGTTCACCCATCCGACTTCTGAAAAACAGTCTTGCCAAGAAGTCTAGCAAGACCTGGTACTAATACCTGGTCTGTGTATATGTCATGCCATTTACTAATACTTTCTTGTTTTGAGGCAGGGTTTCATGTAGGTCAGAATGATCTCAAACTCCCTGTGTAGCTAAGGATGACTTTGAACTCTTGATTCTTCTGTCTCTACCTCTCAAGTGCTGGACTTATAGGCATCTGCTACCATGTCTGGTGATTTCTAATTGCATTTTATTACTTGTTCTAAAGTTTCTGATCCTCTTTGAAAAAATTAAATTGTAACTCCTCTCCCATTAGACTGTGTTCCAAATTATCCAGATGTTTACCCTGTCTTAACACCTTTAGTAATGTAGTATTTATGTTAGGAAAGTGCACCATATCTTTTATGTAGTGGAATTTGCTATGGGGGTGAGGTAGGACAAAGGTGGTATGTGCAGATAAAGAAACTTAACTATTGTCAACCCTTTGAATACAGAGTTCTTGTGTTAGGTATTTGATCTCTCCTCTGGCAAGGAGAACATTTTTAAAGCATTTTTATTTTAATGAAAAGATCTTTTAGCTGAGCATGGTTTCACACGCCTTTAATCCTAGCACTTGGGAGGCAGAGGCGGGCAGATCTCTGTGAGTTCAAGGCCAGCCTGATCTACATAGTGAGCTCCAGACCAGCTGGGGCTACAGGGAGACCCTGTCTCAAAAAAAAAGAAAAGAAAAGATCTAGAATTTGCCTAGTTCGGCTTTATGGTGACCAGTGTACTCATTACCTGAAGCCAAGCCTTCACCATGGAGAGGGCGACAGCCTTCCAGGCTTCCTTGTAGCTTGCTTTTGTACCTATCTCCTGAGCTTCAGTTCAGTGATACCTTTGGAGAAGGGCCTCTCATGAATCAAAATATGAACCTCCTCCAGCACCCCTTCCTTCTTCTCTGCTTTATTTTTTCTCTGTAATGCTCATCACTGCCATCTAACATGTTTTGCTTTGATGTCTATTATATGTACCTGCTATAATTTGCATTTGGAATGTCCCCAAAGGTCCATGTGTTAAAACTTAATCAAGGGTAGTATTGGGAGGTAGTGGAACCTTCAGGAACCAGGGTCTAGTGGAGATTTCATGTTTTTAGGGGCATACCTTCACAGGGAATTGTGGGACTCCAGTCTCCTCCATTCTCTGCATGCAGGTCTGTTGTATGAGCACTTTGCGCCACCTCATACTCCTGCGTTGCTACCTGACATGCTCACATGAGGTCCCCAAAGCACTGGGTCTGCCCAATTTTGGACTGGAGCCTTCAAAACTCTGAGCCAGAATATCTTTTTTGAGGGGCTGGGAAAATGGCTTAGTCAGTGAAGTGCTTGCAGTGCGTGTAATCATGAGGGCCTGAGTTCAATACCCGGCACCCATGTAAAAAGCTGGGCATGGTAGTGCTTAAAATCCAAGCTCTGGGGAGGCAGAGGCAGGCAGATCTCTGGGGTTTCTGGCCAGCCAATCTGTCCTAATCTGCAAGCTCCAGGACCTACTGAGAGACCCTGTCTCAAAAAAACAAGGTGGATGGCACCTGATGAATAAATAGCACATGCACATGTACACACAAAGCATTTTCTTGTTATAAATTATTTCAGGTTTTGTTATAGTAATGGGAAACTGATTAATACAGTCTCCTGTTACTGAATTAGAAGTTATAGGAGAGCAGGAATTTTTTGCCTGCTTAATTTATAACCAGGCAATATATTTATAATTATAATTTATAATGAATAATTATCATTTATTGCTGCATATTCATAGCAGTACCTGGCACTTCTTAGGTGTCCAGCAATTCTCTGTTAATTGAATGAGGTACAGAAGGTCTGGCATCTAGATGCTCAAGGACACCAGGGTGCACAAATTAGTCCCCATCTAATCCTGGCTTGTCCTAAATTTCTCTTTTCCTATCACCAGCTCACCTTTCTCATAAATATCCTTTGAAAACATTTTCTGTAGTTACAGAATAAACCATCCCCCACATTTCCTCTTGCCAGTGACGCCCTCCTAGGGATCCTTCCATTCCCACTCCCAGAGGACCACCTCTATATCCAGTCCCCTCTTCTGGTAGACAGGGCCTTTGGTTTCCTGGCATGGTCTGAGGAGGACACATGAAGTGTGAAGGAGTAAGAGAGTATTGAGTACAGGAAGAGTATGTGTTTAGGATAGACACATAGGTAGTAGAGGGAAGAAGAAGGTAGTGTGGGAGGAAGGAGCTGGGATCAGGTGGATGAGGGATAGAGAAGCTAGCTGGTGAAGGAAGTGAGCTTAATAAATAGGAAGCCGTAGTAAAACAGTGAACCAGTACCAAGAGTATGCTGCTCCTGGCCAACAGAAACTTGTTGAAGCCTTCTCACAGATCAGGCTTCTGCCTGGGCTGGCCCATGTCACAAAGCAAAGGCCTTAGAAAAGGCTGGCTAGTGTCCCAAAGGAAAGTTAGTCTTTGAAGGTTGGCTGCTGTTCCAGTCTTCATCTGTGGTTCTTGAGATACATGTAAACAGCCTGAACTTTGATTAGTGCTTTCAACAGTGGGGCATGCCATAGAGAGAAGGCTGCACTTTACCATGCCGTCTCCATGCTAATACCATCTGGATAGATTTGCTTTAAGCAGTGTATCTAGTACTATCACTTATCAGAATGCGTGTCCTCAAATTTAGAAAATATGGGCAAGACAGACAAAACGTGTTCAGTTTTTTTTTTTCCTGTTACGGAAAGGGTATATTTAGGGATTTCTAAAACTGTTTAGTTTATTTTGTAGCTTCTTTCTTAAATTTAATGAGAGAGAAAGAATTAAGCCCAGCTTCTAGTTTAATAAAAGTAAACTCACCTAATTATATCCTTTATAAACTTGTTAAGAGTTTGAACTTGAACTGTAACCCAACAAACAAAGCTAAATACCTTTCCTAATGGAATAGGGCTTCGAGGCACTCCTTAGCCATAGGATGTTTTCCTTCCCTTGAGAATATCTTTTGGTAAAAGAAAATGTTTAAATGGAAGTGTGAGCACGGGTAGGAGCCCCTGCGTCCCATGGATCCCACTTTTCAGACCATAAATAAACATGTTTGTGGAGTCTCTATCCTAACCTGCCACAGGCCACACAGTTGGGTACTTTAGGTCAGTAATGCCCAGTAGCAGATGAACTATTGCTGTTGGCACAAAATAATCATGAGTAAAAGGAAAAAAGGGAAATTTTATTGTTGGAGTTGGACAAACCCTCATTATGACTGACTTTGAAGCCATCATGGTATTGAGAAAGTGGAGAAAAATGCCTCATCTGAGAAAAGAAGATTCTTAATAGAATCATTTAATAATTTAAAAAATAATTCTGAAAGCTGGGTGTGGTGGCGCATGCCTTTAATCCCAGCACTTGGGAGGCAGAGGCAGGCGGATCTCTGTGAGTTCAAGGACAGCCTGGTTTAAAAAGGGGGTTCCAGGACAGCGGGGGCCCCAGGGGGACCCTGTTTTAAAAAAAAAAAAAAAAAAAAAAAAAAATTCTTGCTGGATTTGGAGATGCAGGGCTATAATCTTAGCTACTCTCAAGGCTGAGGCAGGAGACTTTCAAGGTCAAGGCCTACCTGGGCTACAGAGCAAGTTTAAGGCCAGCCTGGGCAGCTTAACAAGATCCTCTCAAAATAATAAGTAAATAATAAAAATAAATAAATAGCAGGACATGCGTGGTAGAGTGCTTGACTAGCATGTGTGAACCCCTGGGTTGAGTCCCTAGTACTTGGAAAAAAAATTCTGGTTGGTTACTCTGATGGCTACAAGTACTGAGGAAAATCAACTCCAAATGTCTTTCCATTTAACTAATTACTCTAAGGGCAAATAATTGGTGCTTTTATAGTCAGACTTTATATTGTTTCTTTAATTAAAACAGGCTCCGTTTTTCCATCTTATTAAAATAGACTCATAGTACTCAAA
>NW_008329365.1:2212136-2239020 GCF_000622305.1 Nannospalax galili
ATATATATATAAAACTTTAAAAATGTTCAAGGGGTTAAGGTCTTATACAACCTATGCTAATGTTCAATGTTAAACATATAAAGCATCAACTATTTGATAAAATATAAAATATACCAGAAATGGTGTTTTTTTAAAAAAATTTAATCTTATTTTTAATATTTGTGTGTGATGTGTGTGTGTGAGAATGTGCACACATGCCATACACATGTGTAGAGGTTAGAAGACAAGCTCGGGTGTTGATCCTTGCCTTCCACCTTCTAAGAGACAGAGTCTCTTGTTTGCTGCTGTGTGTGCCAGGCTAGCTGGCCCATGAGCTTCCCATGATTCTCCTGGTCCTGCCTTCCATCCCACTGCAAAGGCACTAGGATTACAGATGTGCATCTGGCTTTTAAAAAAATACTGGATTTTTTAGTTTTATTTTATGTGTATGAGTGTTTTGCCTGCATGTATGTGCTGCATGTATGTGAGTGTACCCATGTTGTACAGGCCATATGCTCGTGGAGGCCAGAAAAGGGCATCAAATCCCCTGGAACTAGAGTTACAATGTGGAACTAGAATTAGACATCATGTGGGTGCTGGGAACCAAACCCTGGTTCCCTGCAAGAGCAGCCAGTACTCTTAACCCAGGTCAGCCTCAAACTGTATATAGTTAAGGATGACCTTAAACTTCTAATTTTCCTGTGTATCTCCCAAGTGCTTTGATTATAGGTGTGTATCATCACATCTAGTTTATGTGGTACTGGGGATTGAACCTAGGGTCTTGTCAATGATAAGTAGACACTATGCACTGAGCTACATCCCTAGCCCACAGAAAATTTTTAAAAGTTAGAGTTGGAGGGGCTGGAGAGATGGCTCAGCAGTTAAGAGTTCTTACTGCTCTTGCAGAGGACCCAGGTTCAGTTCCCAGTACCCACATCAACCAACTTACAACTGCCTATAACTCCAGTTACAAGGTATCTGATACCCTCTTCTGGCCTCCATGGGCATTTCACTCATACTGTATACATAAACTTAGGTAGGTACACATAGATGTACATAAATAAAAATGAATAAATCCTTACAGAACTGCTCAATTGTGTTACAAAAAAATACAAAATTAGCTCTAGAAAATTAGAATTGACACCGACTATGGGATTTAAGTTGAAATTTCCATCTGTAAATAAATAGATTAAGCCATTGTTATCTCACCATCTACAACCCCTTGGGAGGGTTCTGCCCCTTACACAATTGAGTTAGGACTACAGAAAAATCAGACTTTGTGTGTAAGGGAGTAAAAGAGGGCTCTAGTTGGCCTCAGTACAACACTGAATGAGTACAACCTAAACCTTCACTTTCAGCTGTTGGCTTCAGGTACATCCATATTAGAATGACTGTGAGAGATCCTGTCTTGGTCAGGGCAAGTGTCTTTCTGTATCTGCAATAGCAGATTCTGACCCTCTGGAAGCAAAGATGGGAATTTTCTTACCCAGCTTGTGCATACTTGCTATCTTCTCCCTCTTGTCCCTTGATCTCCTAACCCAGATCAGTGCTTTGTCTCAGCCTGATTTTATCATTGTGAGGAGCCAGTGAGCCTCAAAGACTCTGCGCTGTTGTTGGAACCAACTTGCTTCTGTTCTCAGATTTCTATTTTCTGTGCCGTCTGGGCACCTTGTGGACAAGTCACGTCATTCTTTCCCAGTCCAGTTCCATTATGGGAAAAGGTGCTGAGGGAAAACTGGGTAACCCAGTAGTAGGAGCCCTGGTTTGGGAGTCAGATGTTTTGAGTGCAGGACCTTGTATTGCCATGAGCTGTGTCCCTGAGCAATCAGGATTTTATTCCATGCTATGGCTTCAGTGGGTGCTTTGCAGAAGTTTAATAGCTTATAGGACAAACCTGCTCTAATTTCTTCAGCTGAAATTAGAGATGACTCTTGTTCCTCATTGACATAAAGACATACTGAAATTAAATAAAATGTAATGAAGCATGTTTCTTGAAAAGACAAGACCTGACATTCTGCATATTAAATGCACCTGACTTGTAAACTAGGATAATATAGATAACTGTATAGCACAGGCTGGAATTCAAAATTCCTTTTTCTCAGCCTCTTGTGTCCTGGGATCAAAGGCAGGCACTATCATACCCAACTTCACCAGTACATCTTTAGAGCATCCCCCTCCTTTCTCTGTTTGATCATACTTGCTTTTTCGCTTAGGAATTTTCGATAAATTAGACAATTTTGTCTTCAGAAAAAAATTTGTGAGTGGAAAAGGTCACTTCTACATCTACATTTTGTAAGGGAAAGTACGTAACCAGTGTCCTGGTTTGGTTCTCCATTGCTTTAACAAAGTACTCTGATCACTACCAACTTGGGGAGGAAAGGGTTTATTCTGCTTACATCTCCCAGGGGACAGGGAGCCCAAGGTAGGAACTCAGGGCAGGAACCTGGAGGCAGGAGCTGGAGCACAGACCATGGGGGAATACTGCTTACTGGTTTGCTCCCCTGGCCCATCCTCAACATGCTTTCTTTTTAAAAAATATTTTATTTTTATTTTATGTGTATGAGTGTATTCCTGCATGTATGTGAATGCACCTGTGTTGTGCAATGCTGCAGTAGTCAGAAGAGGGCTTTGGATTCCCCTGGGACTGGAGTTAAGAACAGTGTGTAGCTGCCATATGGGTGGCTGGGACTCAAACCTGGGTCCTCTGCAAGAGCAGGCAGTGCTCATAACTGCTTAGCCATCTCTCCAGCCCCTCAACCTGCTTTCTTATATAACATAGGCCCACCTGCCCAGGGGTGGCACCACCCACAGTGGGCTGGGCCATCCTGTATCACTCAACAATCAAGAAATACCCCACAGACATGGTCACAGGCCAGTCCAATGGAGGCAATTTCCCAGTTGAGGCTACCTCAACCCAGGTGTGTCAAGTTGACATTAAAGCTATCCAGTAAATGGCAAGGCCACTTCTCTTTCTAGCCTGATCCCTTTCTCTATGCCTCAGCTTGGAATTTGTAAGTTTAAAATTAGGGTATATAACCTAAAGATATATGAAGGCTCTACCATCTTGTTCTGAAATCGCGACTCAAATAATTATTTGTAATTTTGAATTGTCTTTGGAACAAGAAACGTTTTGCTTATTATAGTTAAATCGAGCACGTTATATTCAAGCACATCTTATATTCAAGTGGAAGTTAGAAATTTAATACAAAACCATTCCCATCAAATGTTTATTGTCTAGGAGTTAAATGGCAACAGCAGATGTCTAATTACAGAGAGCTTTCATAGAAGCAGAACTGGAGCATGATAGGAATCTAAGAATATTGAAGGCTAGGCTTGGGCCTAAATTGTAGACACCAAACTCCAATTAATGTTAATCAGGAAATAGTTCATTACAGGAGTTTGGTAAGAATGGGGAGGTATTTTTAGGGCTCTGCATGTTGGTTTATAGTCCCAAGTTAAGCGGTGGAATTTGCTAAGGTTGGGAGTTAGTCCTGAGAAAGCAGTATAAGACGGTGAAGGGGAAAGCCTGTGACAGATAAGGAACTCAAGGTGGAGGGACGGTCCTGGGAAGAAGACAGGCCAGGGCCAGGGCCATGAGACTACCTCTGGTAGAGCTGGGTACATCGCAAGCCTCCAGCATTGTATTGACAAGCTCACCAGCTATTTTTGTCCCACTTTTCCTTAAGTAACTGACATTTCTAGAACTTTCTGTTTTCCTGCTCCTTCTCAAGGGGCTGCTCTTTGTGCTGGCACTTGTCCACTCATCAGAATAATTCTTAAGCCACCAGAGAAGCCTTTTTTTCTCTTCCAAATGATAATGGGGTTGCTAGCTTGGTTGTTGGCTCTTGTTCTTTTGTTCTGTTTTCAAAGAATAAGTAAATTAAATGAAAGAAAACCATTTGGAATAATCATACTTTGAACTCTTGTTATAGCCCTTTAATGTCATACAACTCATTTAGTTCTGGGCCTCAGGTGATTATAATTTGTTAATGTTTTGTTTTCTTGAAGTATTTACATTTTGAAGTGAAAAAATCAGAATGAACAGCACAGTTGTTTTTTCTGAAGCCACAACTACTTAATCTTTTTTGTTTGTTCAAATGAAACAGTTCATTAAGTATGGAATTAGATTAATGAAGTAAATATTATGAATCACACTGCAGTCTGGTGCTCATTCTTATTTTTCTGACCCCATGTTTTGTTTTCTGTCTGTCTTTCTCTCTGTGTAGGCTGTCAGTCCAGTGTAAAGCTGTTGGAGCAAGGGAGCAAAGGTAGTGGATGATGTAATAGCCCGGCTGTCCCAAAGCATCTTTTGTTGTGGAATGGTTATTCCAGTCATCTCTCTATGAATCACATGTGAGGGGCTGCTTTGTGGAAGGGGTCCTTTGCAAGAGCACGTCAACGGGAAAGAGAAAGAGACATTCACTTGGAGGGCTCTTGCTGAAAATGGGTTTAACTCTGCTTTTGCCAGTCACCACCAGCCTGACCTCATACATTTCTAGTACAATGGAGTGGCTGAGCCTTTGAACACACCACCATTACATCATCGTGGCAAATTAAAGAAGGAGGTGGGAAAAGAGGACTTATTGTTGTCATGGCCCATGAGATGATTGGAACTCAAATTGTTACTGAGAGGTTGGTGGCTCTGCTGGAAAGTGGAACGGAAAAAGTGCTGCTAATTGACAGCCGGCCATTTGTGGAATACAATACATCCCACATCTTGGAAGCCGTTAATATCAACTGCTCCAAGCTCATGAAGCGAAGGCTGCAACAGGACAAAGTGTTAATCACAGAGCTTATCCAGCACTCAGCAAAACATAAGGTAAACGCTTTCTCTCTCTCCTTCTAAATTAAACAGACACACTGAATGAGGGATAATTTTAATGGAAGCTTCGTTTTTTAAATATTTTATTTATTATTTTATGTGTATGAGTGTTATGCCTGCGTGCAGGTAAGTGCACCCATGTCATGCAGTGCCCACAGAGGACAGAAGAGGCTGTCGGATCCCCTTGAACTGGAGTTACAGACAGTAGTTAGCTGCCATGTGGGTGCTGGGAATTGAACTCTGGTCTTCTGCAAGAACAGTCAGTGTTCTTAACTGCTGAGCCATCTCTCCAGCCCTGAAGCTTCATTTTAAAGTACAGAAAACAATTTGATGAAATTTCACTGCTTTTTAAATTTTGGTAACTGGTAATATCTGAAAATAAAGTACTAATCATATTGTTACCTTAAGAATATTTTACACTAAGCTAGGAATGGTGGCTTATACCTACCTGTTCTCCTAGCACTTGGGAGGCTGAAGGAAGATTGCCAGGAGTTCAAGGCTAGCCTAGGCTATGTAGCTCAAGACTGTCTCAGCATGCCAGGGGGAAGAAAGAATATTTTAAGCTATAGAGAACAGTTAACTTGTAATTTGGACAAGTGCTATGTTTCTCTATCCATGTATTAATGTCTTGATGAAATTGCTTTATCAATTTAAACATTATTTTGTATCATCTACAAATCCACCGAAAGTCAACCTTTTCATTATTAATATGTGATAATATTGGTCAAGACATTTTGTTCAGGAAAAGTTATTCCTGAGATAATGAAGTATTATATGTTAGAGAAAGCTATATCTTTCCCTCCTTTCCCTCCTCTTTTCTTTTCCTTCCTTTCTTCCTCTTCCTCCTTCTCCCTTATTTCCTCCTCCTCCTCCTCCTCCTCCTCTTCCTCTTCCTCTCTCTCTCTCTCTCTCTCTCTCTCTCTCTCTCTCTCTCTGTACAGGGTCTCATGTGCCTTCTGTCTGTTGGGGCTGCTCTAGAACTTGCTATATTGGCAACAATGGCCTTGAACTCCTGTTGAGTTCATCTTTTAATTCTAATAAACAGCTGATTTCTTTGTTGTTATATAGGAGCCATTTTTTTGTGTGTGCTTATGTGTGTGCGAGTGCGTGGGGGTGTGGGGGTGTGGGTGTGTGGGTGTGGAGGCCAGAGGAAAGCCTGTGTTATCCTCAGGAATGTCAGCCACCTTGTTTGAGACAAGGCCTCTCATTGACTTGGAACTCACCATTTAGGCTAGACTGGCTGGCCAGGGAGCCCCAAGGATCCTCCTGTCTCCACCACACATGTACCGCCATGCCCAACATTCTTGTATGTGTGTGGGTTGGAGTGTGGGTTGGGGTGGGGGGTGGTGGAACTCAGGTCCTCATGCTTGAGAGGCAAGCACATTACCAATTGAGCTGTCTTCTCGGTTCCTTATAGGGATCGTTCTAAGAAATGTTTCTTTAGGTAAAGAATTAAGTTTATTTTGCAAATTATTTGGTTTGTGAATTTTACTCTTACAGTATGAAGCTTTGAACACATCATAGAAGTAGCATCAATTTAGCCTTTAAAAATATTTTTTTATAGCTGGGGTGGTGGTGCTCACCTTTAATCTCAGCACTCGGGAGGCAGAGGTAGGCTGATCTCTGTGAGTTCAAGGTCTGGGCTACATAGTTCCAGGTCAGCTGGGGCAACAAGGAGACCCTGTCTCAAAAAGACAATATGAATATATAATTTTTAAAGCATTAATCCACTGTATGCTAACTTTATCTAATAAACCAACTAAATCTCATCTTTGTTACATTATTAACTGAAAACAAGAAGCAGTTAGTTTGAAATCCAGTAAAATGTGAGGTCTTACTCAATTAGTGGTTTGTTTAGATTATTTTTTCTTACCTCCTTTCTCTCTACTCCCCTTTTTTTTGAGACAGAGTCTCAGTAGGCCCGACAAGTTGTTTTTTTTTTTTGTTTTTTTTTCCCCCAGTCTTTTTGAGACAGGATCTCTCTGTAGCCCCAGCTGTTCTGGAACTCACTATGTAGACCAGGGTGGCCTTGAACTCACAGAAATCCGCCTGTCTCTGCCTCCCAAATGCTGGGACTAAAGGCGTGCACTACCACGCCCAGCTCAGACAAGTTTTAATGTTAGGTAAGTGTGGCCTTGAACTCCTGATCTTTCTGCTTCTGTCTCCCAAGGGCTGGATGTGCAGGTGCACTCCCATGCCAGGCCCTCACCTTTCTTCTCAACAAGCTTCACATTTGCATTTTAGGTGGACATTGACTGCAGTCAGAAGGTGGTAGTTTATGATCAGAGTTCCCAAGATGTCGCTTCCCTGTCATCAGACTGCTTTCTTACTGTGCTTCTGGGTAAACTGGAGAAGAGCTTCAACTCTGTTCACCTGCTTGCAGGTAAGGCTGTGATACAGTGGAAGGGACTTGGTCTATCATTTCCTTTTATGTAAGCAGTTTCACAACTGGTGCATAAAGTGACTTACAGCTTTTGATTGATGTAACTGTTCATTTGTTTTGAATACTATTGTTCTTCCACATTAGTGAGTGTATTTTTTATTTGGTTTTAAGACAGGGTCTCATGACTCTGTAGCATGAACTGACCTGGAACTCACCATGCAGCTCATACTGGTCTCGAATTTGCAGGAGTCCTTCAGCCTCAGCCTCCCTAGTACTGTGATTATAGGCCTGAACTACCTGTCTTGGTCAGTGTATTCTGACTTAGCTGAAATGCCTCTTGATCTTTTATTAACTGAAAATGCTACATAGGGCTAGCTCGGAGCTACTTGCTTCTCTCTGCTATTTTTCTGCTTACCTGCAGTGTAAGAACACCAAATGATCTGCCTCTTAGCTCTTGTAATGAGTTCTCACCCCGTGGCCAGAGCCAGACCAGTATTGCAACATCAGACCCTTCCTGGAAGCATTAAGAGTCCGGAGAGACTATATACAGAATGCTTATTCTAATGATTAGGTAAACAATTAAAAAATTGTTGTTATTTTATGTGTATGAGTGTATTGCCTTCATGTATGCAAGTGCACCCATGTCATGCAATGCCCAAGGAGGTCAGAAGAGGGCATCAGCTCCAACATGTGGGTGCTGGGAATAGAACCTGGGTCCCCTGCAAGAACAGCCAGTGCTTTTAACCACTGAGCCATCTCTCCAGCCCCTAGGTAGATGATTTTAAAACTTAATAGCTTGTGTATTTTTATTTTGTTTTTATATTTTTAAAAAAATCTCAATTTATAAATGCTAAGCAAGTGAATAATTTTAAGTACATGGGAAGGGCCCAATGGGAAGAACTGTTCACCCTGAGGGAGAGCAGTGTAGGAAGTTCATCTCAAGGAATTCCAGAACAGATTATTCATCCTTGCTTGCCTGTTCTACAAACTTCTCTCCCTGGCACTGGCTCACAGAAGGGAAATACAGTTGGCCAGTGCATGACCTTAACATAAAGCTGCTGTCAAGGCAAATTCCCCCTGTGGTACTCAAGAGTATTTTTAAAAATTTGATCTAGGAAAACCAAAATATTGATAGGTATTGTCATTTTCCTACCTTTAGTGTTTTTGGAAGGAAGATACAGTGAACTTGATGTTATTGGCAATTTTTAGGATACACATTTCAGTTTTAAGATTAATCATTTCGTATGTAAAGGGTTTTAAACTGCTAATACTTTGAAACTCTATGCAGATTTAGATAAGATTTCTTCATGTCCAGTTTTCTTTCACAGATTTTTGCTTCAACTCTCTAAAAACAAGGACTCAGATAATGTCTTTTTTTTTTTTTTTTTTTTTTTTTTGAAACAGGGTCCCCCTTTAGCCCCAGCTGTCCTGGAACTCCCTGTTTAGACCAGGCTGGCCTTGAACTCACAAAGATCCACCTGCTTCTGCTTCCCAAGTGCTGAGATAAAGGCGTGCGCCACCATGCCCTTTTTTAAAAGATTTTATTTTTATTTTATGTATATGATGGTTTTGCCTGCATTTATGTAAGTGCACTACATGTATGCAGTGCCTGCAGAGGTCATAAGAGGGTGTCAGATTCCCTGGAGTTAAGGATGGTTGTTAGCTGCCATGTGGGTGCTAGGAACTCAAATCTGGATCCTCTGCAAAAGTAGTAAGTGCTCTTAACCACTGAGCCATCTCTCCAGCCCTTCAGATCACTTCTAACCACACCTTTTATTTATGCTGTGATTATATCTGGTCTCTCTGTATGTATCCTTAAGTGAAGCCTGCTTTTTTGAGAATGTCATTTACAGAATTTTATGACTTTGAATTACAAGAATTACAATTATTTTGTTCTGTTTCTGTTGGTAGGTGAGCATGTGAGCATGCAAGCATGCGTGTGTCTGTCTCACTGGGGATGGGACCTAAGACCTTGCATAATACTGAGTGGGTGCTCTATCAGTGAGCTAACCAATTCCTTCCCTCCCACAAAAATGATAGGCACATTCTTTTAATTGGAGTATAAATGGGCTAAATACAACTAGTATTAGAGTTCCACTAATGCTAAGTTTAAGTGCTCCTTGGACTTACTTCAAATACTATTAATGGGATCAGGGTTTGTTGTGATCTCGGTCCTTTGCCCCCCTTCAGTTATTGGGGATCACTTACGTTAGGCAAGCACTGTATCACTGGGTCACACCCTTAGGTCCAGTCTTTAACGAGTTTGTGTACTAAGATACCATGCCCTGCTTTGAGATCCCTTTCCAAGTGGGGAGTACTGGCCTGACAGCTAGGCCAAGCAGACACCCTTTAATGTAGGTTGTCTTGCATGTCCTTTACTCCCTTGCTGAAGAGCACTCCTTTGTTTTCTGGCAAGGTTCTTTCTTATCAGTCATGTGTGGCTTTGGGAGAGGCACTCATTGGGCAACAAGGAAGAAAAGGGCTCAGTCTGACCAGCTGAATCAACCCTAGGGACATGTATGACACACTGAATCAGAACACCCTCTCGTCCTCATTCATAGGAGAAATTTGTCCTAGGCCTAAAAGGAAGTGTACTTGGGCTTTGCTAAGAACCACACTGACACCCTGTATCCACATGTACACTTCTAGAATTCTATTTTTCAGCTTAGAGGGGGCTCCCAGATCTGAAGTGCATTGTTGGGAAGTTTCTCCATAGTTACGTGTCTTCTGACACCTAAGACAGTGACTGTCCTGACTGGTTAAAAGCCCCCTAACAATCTCAAAGCCACTGACCAGTTGGGTATTCTCTTGGTTAGTTTATTCCTTGAAGTAGAAAATTAGTGGAAAAAAAATGTTGGGAAAAAATCTTGAAAGGCTTTGGCCTTTCCTTTTTCCTTTCCTTTCTCCTTTCCTTTTTCCTTTCCTTTCCCCTTTCCTTTCCCCTTTCCTTTCCCCTTTCCTTTTCCCTTTCCTTTCCCCTTTCCTTTCCCCTTTCCCCTTTCCCCTTTCCCCTTTCCTTTCCTTTCCTTTCCTTTCCCCTTTCCTTTCCTTTCCCTTTCCTTCCCTTTCCCCTTTCCCCTCCTTTCCTTTCCTTTCCTTTCCTTCCCTTTCCCCTTTCCCCTTTCCCCTGTCCCCTGTCCCCTGTCCCCTGTCCCCTGTCCCCTTTCCCCTGTCCCCTTTCCCCTTTCCCCTTTCCCCTTTCCTTTCCTTTCCTTTCCTGACAGGGTTTCCCTGTAGCTTTGGCTGGCCTGGTACTCACTACAGAGACCAGGCTCCAGTTCACAGAGATCCTTTGTCTCTGCCTCCCAAGTACTGGGGAAAATGTCATGTGCTTCCATGATCAACTTATTATTTTTATTTTATAAAATAATACATTTGGGTGTACTGCCCGAATGTATGTAAGTGTACCCATATTGTGCAGTGCCTATGGAGGACAGAAGAGAGCATCAGATCCTCTGGAATTGGAGTTACAGATGGTTGTTAGCTGCCATGTAGGTGCTGGAATTCAAACCTTGGTCTTCTGTAAGAACAAACAGTATTCTTAACCACTGAGACATTTCTCCAGTCCCAAAACTTCAGAAAAAAACTTCAAAACAAACTTGTTTCTTGGCTTTTACTTGTTCACTATTGATCACATTATCATTTTATTCTTTTTGCCACCCTTGTCTATTTCCAAGAGTCCTAGATTTTATTTCACAGAACTGAAGAAAATATAGAAGGAAAACCTTTAATATAGGCTTTCACTTTATATTAACATAGAAGAGAGGGGGAATAGACTGATTTAATAGCAATAAAGATAGCTACAGATAAACAGTACTATTCTGGTACTTTCCTGTTTCCCCGCTTTTTCTGTGAACAACTCAGGCTATGGGAACTCTCATGATACTCCTCACTGTCACAGCCAGTGACCCTCATAATCTTCTTGCTCAGCCTCTTGAGTGTTGGAATTATAGCTTCATGTACCCATGCCTGGCCATCTTTCCTCATTGATTAAAAGCTGAAAAAGGGTGGCTTTGGATATAGCAGTGGTAGAATATTTGCTTAGCAAGAAAGATCCTGGGTTTACTCTCATCATCCTCCTGACTCTAGAAGGGAGGGAAGTAGGGAGAGAGGGATGGATAGATATATGGAAGGATGGAGGGAGGGAGAGAGAGAAGGAGGGAAGGAGGGAGGGAGGGAGGGAGGGAGGGAGGGAAGGATAGAAGAAAGGATCCATATACTCAGTTTTTTTTTTTCCTGGTGGTGATAGAAATCAAACACAGAGCAGGTGCTCTACCACTGAGTTATATCCCTAGCCCCCATGTTCATTTTTATCCAGTGATGAGTTACAGGATAACTGTACAGCAAAGAAAACCCATAGGTGAATCACAGACTTCAGGTTTGTGATAGTGGGTCAAGGACATTTCCAAGTTCTCACCATGTGCCTTAGGCTCATATCTACAAATAATTTGAGAGTCTTCTAGAATTTTCTGAAGCTAAATTGGAAATCAGATGCTTTTTCTCAAAAACTCTTTTGTGTGGTAGCTCTTTCTCAGCCTTTCATGGTCATAATTGTCATACTTTATGGGATGAGGCAATATATAAAAAATTACATAAAAAATTTAAAGCATTAAATTATTTTAGCCAGAGGGGTTCATCAAATACAAGCGTAAACTGCTTTGTTCTATGCTAAACAGCAGTTAAGTACTTTGTTGGGTACAGTCTCAGGTACTTTGCCAAGGACCTCTATAGACATTCAATATCTGAATATAGCTAAGGTCTTAGATTACTGTTTGCTATGGTTAAAGAACAAATACATATTTTTTGTTTCATTTTGAATAAGGTTTTCTGGACTTAAGTGGACAAAATGTAAATTGAGTCTTTAAAACATCTGATAAAAGACAATATTTCAGTGAAAAGCACTCTGATCATTCAGAATTGGTTGCCATTTGTCTAAAAATACCACAGTGACTGAGAGTCACTGTGTATATACCTGCATATACAGTGGAATTTTTTAGCCTTAAGAAATTAAGGGGCTGGCGGTTATAGCTCAGTGGTAGAACATTTGCATAGCATATATGAGGCTCTGGGATCAGTCTCAGGACTGGAAAAGAAGTTATGCCATTTTTTACAACTTGAAATAAGCCAGATATACTGCACCAGATCGCTTATATACACTGAAGCTAAAAAAGTCACAGAAGTAGAGAGTTGAAGCAAGATGTGGCAGTGTGTGCTTGTCGTCCCAGGACTTGGGAGGTGGAAGCAGAAGGGTCGGGAGTTCAGCATCTTTCTTGACTACACATCCTAGGCTATAGGAGACTCTGTTTCAAAAAGCCAAAAACGGGCTGGAGAGATGGCTCAGCGGTTAAGAACACTGGCTGTTCTTGGAGAACACCCGAATTCGAATCCCAGCACCCACATGGCAGCTAACAACTGTCGTAACTCCAGTCCCAGGGTATCCAACAGCCTCTTCTGACCTCCACGGGCATTGCACGACACAGGCACACTTACCTACATGCAGGCAATACACGCATACACATAAAATTAAAAAAAAAAAAAGCCCAAAACAAAGAAACAATTAAATGGTGGGTCCAGCAGCTGGAGGGTGGGAATGATGGGGCTGATGTCTGTTAAAGACTTGTTAATAGTTAATAATATGTTGTAAACATGAAATATGCTAAGAGGATAGACCTGAAGTGCTCTCATTCTACTCACAAAAAAGGGTAGCATATAAAGCGTGCTACCTCAGAATTTATATGTGTGTCAAATCTCACTTAAACATACAAGCTTTCCTTGCCAGTCATACCTCAAGAAAGCTAGAAGAAAAGGAATCACTTTTGCCCATGTATTGTCTCGCTCTTCTCTGAGTCTCAGCTTGCATGAAGTTATCCAGATTGGATTCTTTTCTCAAATTGCTACCTGCCAGCAGGGTGAGTAGTTTATGCCACTTCCTAGCCACCAGTGACTAAGACATAATGCTCGAGACTAGCTTTTGATAAAATGGACTACAGAGCCAACTAAAATAGTTCCTTGGCTCCTCATTCTGATACTTTTCACAAGCCAAACAAAAGCACCTTGGATGACAACAGTGACATCACTCTTCTCTTGGCCCAATTGTGTCACTTGTGTGCTCTGGAGAGACACCATATCTAGGTATATTCTTTGTTTTTTTTCACTTTAAGCCTCTAGAGTTTGATGGGCACTTTGTGGTTGTGCTCTGGACTGGGCTCTAGGGAAAGCAAAGGCATATCCCTGCCCTTGAAAATCTAATGTTTCATTTGGGAAAACATGTCTAAACAGGATGAAACAAAGGGAGGCATACAATCTTGTGCTGTGTGATGTGATAAGAAATATGATTTGGTGTAGTCTGTAGAAATAGGGGAAGACTCAGTTACAGCAATGGAATTTTCATTGAACATTGAAAGCTGAGTAAAATTTTAGTGGGAGAATCCTTATCTTTCAGTGGGGGGGCATGATTTTAAAAAGTGAGGTGACAGCATGGCTCAGTGGGTAAAGTGCTTGCTGCACAAGCCTCGTGGATCCCCAGAACCCACTAAAAAGTGGGAGAACTGATTCCACAGACCTGTCTTCTGACCACCACACATATGTGACACAGTCCCCTCTTACAAATAATAAATTTCTTTTTTTTTTTTTTAAAGTTAGGAGCTGGGGATGTAGCTTAGTTGGTACAGCTCTTAATTAGTATGCATGAAGTCCTGGGTTCAATCCCTAGCAACACATAAACTGATTGTGGTGGAACATGCCTGTAATTAGCATTCTAGAGGCTGAGGCAGGATTGTGAGGTCAAGGCCAGCTTGGGCTGCATCTCAGTCACCAGATTTTTTTTCACATCTAAGAAGTCCTCTCTTTTTGCTGTCACCTAAGTCAAGCCAACATCCATCTCCCAGAATTTTCCAGGAGTTAACTGGTCTTGCCACTTTCCAGTCCATTATGTACACTGGAGCTAAAGTTCGTTTTTTAAGTTTATAGATTGCATTACTTTTTAGTTTAATACGTACCAGTAATTTTAAGTAAATTACAGAATCCTTAACTGACTCCAACAGTGGCTTGACTGTTTCCTCTCTAACTTTATCTAAAGCTGCTTTCTCTTTTCCCCTTCTTTCTCTCCTTCCCCACTTCCCTGGCCCTCCCCTCCACTCTGTTCCCTCTCCTTTCCCTTTTCTATCCTCCCTCCCTTCCTTCTGAGCTCATTCAGTCTTTATCCCATTTGCTTTAAATCTACAGCTTCATGGTCTGGGTCTCCACAGAGACTTGGGTTCTCTGCCACTTCTCTAGGTGTGTCCTAGATTGAATGTAATTTAAAGCCTTCTCCTAGTTACTAGATACTGTCAGTCTAGTTCTTTAGCTGCCAACTAGAATTAGCTAACTGTTCATCTAATAATTGCTTGATTAAAATTTGTCTCACTCAATTGTCAACTCCAGAGAGGGCCTCTGTCTTGGTCACCACAGGTCCCATTACCTGGCACTGCATCCAGCTCATAGTACATGCTCATTTAAATGTTTTTTGTTTTGTTTTGTTTTGTTTTGTTTTGTTTTCAGTCTGAATCCCAGTGGTTTCTTTTGTTGCTTGGCTGACTGAATGGGCATCCTTCTCTTCCTCTGCTGCTCTTTGAGGTCTTCTGTGAAATGCTGCATTTGGCCAAAGAGAACACGTCTTGTTATTTTTTGAATGACTGGAGATGGAACCTACGGCCTTATATATAATAGGCAGAGTGCTCTACCACTGAACTCTATCTCCAGATACCTTTTTTTTTAAATTATTATTTTTATTTTATGTGTATGTGTGTATTGCCTGCATGTAGGTAAGTGTACCGTGTTGTGCAATGCCTGCAGAGAACAGATGAGGCTGTCAGATCCCTTGGAACTGGAGTTACAGACAGTTTTAGCTGCCATGTCGGTGCTGGGATTCAAACCCGGGTCTTCTGCAAGACTAGCCAGTGTTCTTAACTGCTGGGCCATCTCTCCAGCCCCTCCAGATATATTTTTACTTTTGAGATGTGGTCTCATTAAATTGCCAAGGTTGGTCTTGAAATCATTAGCCACTGAACTTGAACCTGTGATCCTCCTGCCTCAGCCTTCCAAATAACTAGGATAACAAGTCTGCCCCACCAGACCCAGCTAAAGATTGTTGATAGAGTGGAATACACATATGGTCCTGAGCTTGCCTATGGGTAGATTAGGAGGCTTTGAACTTCACATGGAAGAATCTAAGACATGACCTGTGCAGTGATTCACAACTGTGTACTAAGTAGTCAGATTTGATTCCGGAGTCATTCTCCTGAGAGCAGACTTACATTCTTTTTTCCTCTTGACTTGTAGTGTTACCTTAGTTGATAATCTCATTTCATTGTGCCTTGATGATCACTTAATGACACATTCAGCAATCACCTCATCCTTCTTGGGGGTGTGATTATAATTGTTGTCCTAACGGTTTCTTGAGGGTGTGCTCTCAGTTACCTGAGTTACAAAGATAGGGCTGCACTCCACACTGTTACGGAATCCTGGACCACTTAGGACATCAGAGAAAACTTACTTGCTGTCTTTCATAAAAGTCCCTGGGTACCACAGGAAGCACAAGGAACCAGTGTTACTTTTGGATGATCAAAATGGTATTCACTAGATCTACCTTTTTCCTCTTACTAGCAGAAAAATGAATTTGTTGCCCCATTCTCCCCTCACCCTAGAGTTTTCTGGGACATTGTAATTTATGAATAGGAAGCAGATTTTTTGCCCCCACCCATGCCAACATAACTTTGGGCTTTGAATGGAATCAGGAAATCCTTTTTGAATGCCAAAAATTTACAAGACTTCTGTCCATCAACAGTTATTCATTGTAAAAAGGAAGGATTTAATAAACATTTATTGAATTCTAATAATATGCCAGGCAGTATGCTAAATGGTGAAATGATTTTTAAAAAGCGTTGTTCATAATGTATTATAGCTAGAGAAATATGACAAGTCACAACACACACACACACACCCACACACACATACACACATACACGGTTAATTTACAGTTACCAGATCTTTGGCAGATTCTACCCAATTACTCGTATAAACTTACAGAACTTCTGCTTTTTTTTTCTTTTTAAATTTTATTTATATTATGTGTATGAGTGTATTGCCTGCATGTATATGAGTGCACCCGTGTCGTGCAATGCTGCAGAGGTCAGAAGAGGGCTTCAGATTCCCCCTGGAACTGGAGTTAAGGACAGTTCGTAGCCTCCATGTGGGTGCTGGGAATTGAACCCGGGTCTTCTGCAAGAGCAGTCAGTGCTCTTAACCGCCGAGCCATCTCTCCAGCCACAGAACTTCTGCTTTTTAAAAAAAGATCTCATGTGGCCCAGGCCAGCTTTGAACTTGCTATGTAGCCAAAGATAACTTTGACTGCTCAGTAACTCTGTTCAACCTCCCAAGTTGTAGAATTATAAGCAAGTGCCACAACCCCAAGTGAACTTTATAGAACTTCCAAATTAGACACCAGCAAGATGGCTCAGGAGGTAAAGACCCCTGCCATGAAACCTGGCAACCTGAGTCTGATATCTGGAACCACATAGAGGTGGAGGAGAAAATCAGTGCCACAAAGTTGCCCTCTGACTACTTTATTCCCCTGTCTTTTCCTCCCCCACCACATACCAATAATGAGTTTTTTCTTTTAAATTAAAAAAGAAGAATTTCTAAATTATCTAGACCATGTTCAGATACATTGGTCAAGGGGATATTATATATACTCTATAAACCTAAAAAGAAGAAGGAGGAGAAAAGAAGAAAAGACTGGAAAGATGGTTCAGCAGCTAAGAGCACTTGATACTCTTGCAGAGGACCTGAGTTCTGTTCCCAGCACCCACATGACAGCTCACAACCACCTATAACTCCAGTTCCAGGGGATCTGATGCTGTCTTCTGACCTCCAGGCACATACATAGTATATACATGCAGGCAAAACACATACACATAAAAATAAATATATCTTAAAAAAACAAACTCAGGGGCTGGAGAGATGGCTCAGCAGTTAAGAGCACTGACTGCTCTTGCAGAGGACCCAGGTTTAGGACCCAGCACCCATATGGTGGCTAAAAATCATCTGTAACTCCAGTTCCAGGGAATCTGACACCCTCTTCTGTCCTCTTTGGGCACTGCATGACATGGGTGCACTTACATACATGTAGGCAATACACCCATACACATAAAATAATAAAAATAAATAAATATAAAAAATAAAACTCAGCATTTAATATAGTAAAGGAAGGTAGTATTCCGAATGAAACCTTCATCTCAGTGGTGAATATATGTGTTCAGGAGGTTTTGATACAATATGCATTTGTGGGCCATAGTAAAATATTGTGGAATATACTGCTGTAGAAGAGGTGTCATGTGTGCTTGCTTGTGGTTTGGAAGAAAATATGAACTGAACTGGAATGTTAAACTGCCAGAGGCCCTGCTGGATGAGAAACAAGGCTGTAAAGCACATGTAGGACAGCGGTGGGAAATAGTCGAAAGATTGGGTTGGAATTAAATTTTCTGCCTGAGTGATTTTGGATTTTATTTTGTGGGTAGTTAGAATCAGAAAATATCATCAACATTATTTTGGAATGCTTTATCTGGCAGCAGAGTAGAAATGAATTTAAAAGAAGAAAAAATTTGAATTCAAAGCTATTACTGAATTTATTCAAGTATAAGGTATGGCATTTTAGACTAGGTGGTGGTAGGGCAGTGGAAGGCAGGAGCAGAGAAGCTACACAGGAACATCACTGTGTTGGTCCCAGGTGAATGCTGCTGAGGTGACTGGGATTGGAGTAAAGAGGAACAGGATGCAGAAGGAAAGAGGGAGATTTTGACTTTGAATTTATTCTTAGGTATTGCCCTAGTTACTTATTGCTATAATAAAACACTGACTAAATCAACTTGGGAAGGAAAGGGTTTATTTCACTTTACAGTTTACAGTTCATCATGAAGAGGAGCCTGGGCAGGAACCTGGAGGCAGGAACTGAAACACAGACCATGGAAGAATGCTTCTCACTGGCTTGCATCCTGGACCTATGCTCAGCCTGCTTTCTTACACAACCCAAGACCACCTGCCCACAGATGGGAACACCTACATTGGGCTGGGCGCTCCCACACCACTCAACAATTAAAAAAAATGCCCACAGGCCAGTCTAATAAAGGACATTCCCCAATTGAGGGCCCCTCTTCCCAGGTGTGTCAAGTTGGCAAATGAAACTATCTTGCACAGGAATCCATAGATTTTAAATGGAAATGACCAAGAGGGATTGAAAATGTTAGATTGGAGTTTAGAGCATTAAGCCCAAAAGTTCAGACTGAGAACTTCAGAGTTCTCATTCCAGGTAATAATGAGCACATGTGGCCTCCTTAATGATGGAAGTAGAGTCCTAAATCCTTCCTTCCAGGAAGTCCCAGGATACTGTTGACTAGGCTCTTGTCTTCTTGTCTGGCAAGAATGCAAGCCAGTGAGCAGCATTCCTCCATGGTCTGTGTTTCAGTTCCTGCATCCAGGTTCTTGTACTGGGAGACAGTCAAGGTTGTCTCTGTGAGTCTGGCTCTCTTACTTCTAGGGCATGCTAATTTTATTCAGCCCAGTGGTGGATTCTGGCTGTATTCCTTCTGATTGATTATTTTTGTGATATTCTTTAAAACAATCTTCATTTGTTTGAGGCATTTATGCAAAGTCTGGAAGGTGTATGTTTAAGAGGTTATACGTTTTCCAACAGTTTAAAAGATGAGCAAACTAGCTATTACTCTGCATTTTCTGAAACCTTATTTAAATCACACCCTCAATGTGATGAAAGTGTGTTGTATGCATGTGTGAAAATGTCATAATGAATCCCATTATTTTATAAAATTAATATATGCTAAAATCCCCAACAAAACAAAAAAAAGCAATGCTTGATTTTGCCAGCTGAGTTGATTTGGGCACTGTTAGTCTGAAGAATAGTCACAGCTGGATTTCTGAAGCATGGAATAACAAGCTGCATTATTTTAATAGTCCATAATTTTGAAAAATTTTTTAATGTGTAGGAGTGTATTGCCTGCATGTATGTGAGTGCAATGCCTCGGAGGTCAGAAGAGGGCTTCAGAATCCCCTGGAACTGGAGTTAAGGATGGTTTGAGGCTGCCATGTGGGTGCTGGGAATCGAACTCACGTCCTCTGCAAGAGCAGTCAGTGCTCTTAACTGCTGAGCCATGTCTCCAGCCCAGTACTTTGAAATTTTTAAATTCATTTGTTGTATATGTGATAATTGACTTCCCAAATTAGGTTATAAAGATCTTTCCAGTACCCAGTGGTTCCTGTGTCAGAGTTGTTTAATAGAGGTTAAGCTTGTATGGAGGTGTCACTGTACAGGACATGTTTTCTGAGTCGTGACTTCTCAGGCTCACAGAAGAGTTTCCAAAGCAATGAATGTCTATCCACTTGCTCTTTATCAGTGGATATGTAGTGCTCTGGTAGCTACCAGGTGGATGGGACAAGAGTTTAAATGCATGCTTAGGGTCCTGTGGGGTTTTCTGATGCTTAGTGGCGGTTTGGCTGCATGGGGCATGGATAGAGTGCTGCTAATGTTATAAAAACTCTGTCATACTGCCTCATTCTCAAAATGATTTCTCAAACCTGAGTAACTTGGCTTACACCAGCTTATTTACCATCAATGAAAAATTACAGTTATATATCTTCATTTGATTTCTTTAAAAAAATTTTTTTTATGTGCCTGAGAGTATTGCCTGCATATATGTAAGTGCATCTGTGTTGTGCAGTGACTGCGGAGGTCAGAAGAAGGCATCAGATACTGTGGAACTGGAGTTATGGACAGTTGGTAGCCACCATGTGGTTACTGGGAATCGAACCCTCATTTAATTTCTTTAGGGATACAAAACTGTGTTGCCTTTCTTTTCTTTTTCTTCAGTTACTTTCAATTGTAATGCATTCAGCCAACACTGGAAGAATTGGAAACACACTTAGTTTTGTTTTGTTTTGTTTTTTTTTAATATCTTTAAAACAAAGTTGCCTACATTAGTCACTTTGACTTAGGTATAAAAGATTTACTTTTTGGAGCAGTGAAAATACTTTTTGGTGAAATAAATATTTTGTGTTTTCAGTTGTTTTCTTTTTGCAGTTGTGAATTGTTAGATTTAATTTTCCATATAGAAAAAAAAAACCTCTCTAGAGGTGAGATATGCTCCAATTTTTTATCTACATTCAAAAATAAATAGGGGATTGTGTTTGTTATAGAAGCGTTTTGCTGTATGGAAGCATTAAACTATAGAACTATCTTTAAGACCTGGCATGGTGGTGCACACCTTTAATTCCAGCACTTGGGAGGCAGAGGCACGTGGATTTCTGTGAGTTCCAGGCCAGCCTGGTCTGTATAGCAAGTTTCAGGCCGGCTGGAGCTATAGGGAGACCCTATTTCAAAAAGACAGAAAAAAAACCCACAAAACCTATCTTTAAAACTGTGAAAACATGAGTTACATGAAACTGATTTAAATTTGTATATGACTTTTTAGGAAAATGTTTTCCAGAAAGTAAAAATTTTGGGGCTAGAGAGATGGTTCAGCAGTTAAGAGCACTAGCTATTCTTACAGAAGACCTGGGTTCAAATCCCAGCACCCACATGGTGGCTAATGACTGTCTATAACTCTGATTCCAGAGGCTCCAATGCCCTCTTCTGGCCTCAGCAGGCATTGCGTGACATGGGGTGTATTTACATGCATACAGGCAGTACACTCATACACATTAAATAAAAATAAAACATTTTAACAAGGAAAGTAAAAGTTTTGTCTAAGTATGATTTCTATGCATAGTCATAGGGTTCATTCAGAATATGGAGTGAGAGAGTCTCTGATTCTGCCTTCTCATGTTAGGCAGTTCTATCATGAAACAAAACTCCAATGAGTTACCTATCTGAATGAAGATGGGGGGGCAGTTCTTTGTATCTCTTTCCAGGAAACTAGCCTTAAAGTAGTTGACATCTTCAGTCTGGTTAAAGGAATAAGTTTAAATTTTAAAATTTGAGACTTGAAAAAAATGAGAAGCCAAGTCAACTTAGTGATGCACTCCTGTAATCCCAGCACTTGGGATGCAGAGGCAGGAGGATTGCTATAAATTTTACCCCAGTCTGGTCTATATGGTGAGTTCTAGACATGCTAAGATTACATAGTGAGACCCTGTTTCAAAAGTAAGACAAATAGGAGCTGGAGTGATGGCTCAGTGGTTAAGAATACTGGTTGTTCTTGCAGAAGACCCAGGTTCGAATCCCAGCACCCACATAGCAGCTAAAAACTGTCTGAACTCCAGTCCCAGGGGATCCAACAGCCTCTTCTGACCTCCATGGGCATTGCACGACATGGGTGCACTTACCTACATGCAGGCAATATATGTATATACATAAAATAAAAATAATAAACATTTTTTAAAAAGTAAGACACATAAATGTTTATTAGTTAATTAAACATGGACTGTCACTGAACAAAAGTACTACTTTTATGAATTATGTGACTCTTTCGCTTTAAGAAAATTCAGTTTGTTGGGCTGGAGAGATTGACTCAGCAGTTAAGTGCATTGCGTGCTCTTCCAGAGGACCGGGGTTTGATTCCCAACACTCAAATGGTGGCTAACAACCACCCTGTAACTCTAGTTCCAGGGGAGCCAACACCCTCTTCAGGCCTCTGCAGGCCTTGCATGACATGGATGTACTTACATACATGAAGGCAAAACACTCATACACATAAAATAAAAATGAAAACGAAAATACAGTTTGGGGGTTGGGGATTTCGCTCAGTGGAAGAGCACTTACCTAACAAGCACAAGGCCTTGGGTTCAGCCCTAAGCTTCAGAAAAACAACAACAAAACTTAGCAGTAGTGTGTGTGGGGGGCAGTTTTGCAGGTGATTACATGGACCAAAGGAAAGGGAAAAGAGTGGCTAATTGAAATTGTTAGTAGAGTTCTTCTATGCATTCTGTTTTATTTGGCATGTTTTCTCCCATCAAAATGGAACTGTGGTTTTTTACAGAAAATAGTACTTCTGACTGGAGTTTCGAAAGAGGTGCCCTTAGGGAAGAATTTTTCTTGGCTGAATGAGAATACAGTGATATATAAATTATATAAAACTATATATGCCTTTGAAGCGAATGTTTTCTCTGTCCGGAGTCATATGTTCTTATTTCTGCACACGCATTCTTTTGATAGATGGTGGAAGATGAACAAACAGCATCAGGGCCTTCAGCACTGCACTGTCTGCCTGACTCTCCACCTCCATCTCCCTCCAGCCCAGAAGTCTCTGAATGTGTCTAACTGCCTGTTATCCCTACGCTTCAGAGCAGCAGGGGCCAGTCCATGGCCATTCTGCAGCTCAAGTGTGTATAAGTGAAACATGTGAATCACTGCCATTTCACACTTTGTACTCTTCTAGACGGTGAACAGCACAAAGTGCAGGCATAGCAGAAAGCTGATAGGATTAGACAACGAGACAAGTTCATGAGCAACTTCTTAAAATACTGTGTTTTCTAAGTTTGCTTGGCTTTTCACAGGGACAAAGGATGGGGAACTTCTCTTATGGTTTTTATGTTGGCCTCTAATGTGGAGTGAGTGCTTGGGACAGCAAACAGTATGACAAGGTTGGATAATCTGCATTCAGTCTGTATCTGTTGGCCATTTGGAACAAAGGATACATAAACGAGATGTTTGCGCTTTTCTTGTGTAGACCTTGTTTGCAAGAGAATCTATGAAAGCCAAAGGGATGTTTTCAGCATTTTGAAACTGAGTTGCTGGTAAGGCCACAGGTAGTTTTTGATTGTTCAGAGTGTCCCATCTGTTGTTAATTAATGAAATGAAACTGGAAGTCAGAGCACAATAGTGAATGAAAGGTCAGTGAATGGAAAAAACTGTCAATGAAGGAGGATGTCAGCAAGTAGAACGTTGTCATAGATAAGATCAGGAAAACTCTTTGGCTGAGGGAGTATTTTCTGGAAGTGACTGGGAACCACAGTTTGGGACATTTCAAGCCAAACTGAGTACCGAATGAAGTTTCATTAAAATCTATTCATTATTTTTAAATGTTTGGGTATTGGTGTTTGTGATAGATACTAGTTGAAAATACCTAAGTGTTCTTTTTGTTTATAATGTGTTTTAGAATGTATAGTTTGGTTTGGCTTTTTTGTTTTGAGGTTGAACATTGGTTTCTGTCTTTGATTTATTTTTGTTCTCTGCCATGGGATTTTCTAGGGCCATGCTTTTGAGGTACGCTGAAGTTAAAGTCATCTTAGAACCCCGTAGGAATTAGTGATAGAGCTGGACCTTGAGTAGCTAGGCTGACTGACTCAATATCATGATTGTTGCCAAATTGTTTCCCTCAGAAAACTGTTCTCTGGAGGATGCTTACTTTCCCTCTGAGAGCTGTTCTGTGGAGGATGCAGAAGTGTCCCTCCGAGAGCTATTCTCTGGAGGCCAAGACATAGCTTCATCTTGACTGCCAACTCGCAAACTGTTTATGAGCAGAGCCTGCTGCATTTACATTTCAGCTAGTTGATTTGTGAGTTTTACTATGGGTTCCATGTAAGGTATATTTAGTAAGGCTCCTGTCAGATTCCTTTCCCCTCTTTGATTGAAGCGTTTGAAACACACAAGCACATGTATATGTGTATGTATATGTATGTTTATATGCACATGTATATGTATATAAGTGCCTGGAAAGGCAAGGCTTTTCATCAGTTTAGGAGAGGGCTATAGCCATTGTTGGACTGGTGCTAAGAACTAGTTTATCAGTTTAGGAGAGGGCTATAGCCATTGTTGGACTGGTGCTAAGAACTAGCAAATCACAGCTATATGATTGGGACACTGTAGCTATCAGCAAGGCTGTCCCTGCACCTGAGGGAGAGTTAGAGGATGTAAAAATAGACCTATATCCTTGCTAGTGATTACACAACGAGATTCTGAGCTTCCAATAATGGGAATAGTAACAGCATTTGCTTAGATTGAAAAAATACCTGTAGAGCCAGACATAGTAGAGCACACTTGTAATCGTAGTACTTGGTAGACTGAGGAAGGAGGATTTGATAGTTCAAGGTCAACCTGATCTACATAGTACATTTGAAGCCAGCCTGAGCTACATGGGGATGTGCTATCTCAAAACAACCAACCAACGACCCCCCCAATCCTCAAATAACAACAACAAACTTGTAAAGTTCTTAGAGCATTGCTTGTCATGTTTCATGTTCAGCATGTTCTGTGGTTACTTGTAAGTATTAGCACTCATAAATTTAAAATGTAGTTCAAGTGGCATTTCTTTGGATTCTCTGGTTTCTTTTTCTCTGAGAACATTTTACTGGAACATTATTTTGTTGGTTTTTAAATGACAGACTATCCCATGAACTACATTGGAGCCAAAACAGAATTTAAAATAATTCTTTAGTGAAACAGCAACATACAGAGGTTAAAGTTTAAAGTCATACAATTAAATTTACTATGAAGTTAGTGCCTGTCAGTTGTTCTGATTGGTAGATATAAAATAAGCAAGGAATGAGGAGAGCCTTTACTGTGTTGTTATGAGAATCACATGGGGTAGGGAACTCACCTGTATTATAGAATTAGAGACACCAAATAGGAACAAAACACTTGATAGAAATATTATAAATCCCAAACAGTGGGCGTTCGTGTACCCACATTGCTGCTTGCCTGTTTTTGAGACTACCTGTGGGTTGTACTTGTAGGTAAAGGAAATCCACTTGACTCTAGTCCGGTTGTTGCAGTGGTCCATTTATGTGGGTATGAATTCCACTGGCAATTAGATTTTAAAGGGATTTCCATGGTTAAATATGTTTAGAAAAACTTATTTGGCTTAAGTAAATTAAACCAATTTCTTTGGAGATACATTTTAGAGCCTTTAATATGCTAATGGGGCTATAACTCTTGCAGGGAGTCAGGACATGCAGTGTTTTTCTTTCATTTTGGACAGACACCCCCTCTGCCATCTTCTTGCAAGATACCAGTGCTCTGGAGTACCCTCAGGAAATGCAACCTTAGAGGCCTTGCAAAACTGTGTGTCTCAGGTGGATCCTAAAGAGGTGCTGGGGCAGAGGAAGGCCTCACAGATGACAACTGTTTTGTATGGATGATTGCTGTCATGGAAAAATAACCACTGATACCTACTTGAGTGCTTATAACAAAAGTATGAAATCATTATCCTTACTTTAGAGGTAAGGACAACAGGAGTCAGGAATTTGGAAACATTTCCAAATGAAACAACTAGAGTGTTCATTCTGGTCCCAGGAATGAACTCAGATACAGGAGCTTATACTCTAGCTTTTCCTGCTGTGTGATGATGGGGCTTATGCGTGTGCTGGCCTGGTGCAGGGCGGAGTTGTGTTCCTGGAGTGTGAAATAACAGTGAGATTTATGTGGCTGGAGGTCATGGTTGGAAATGGTAAGAAATGAAACCTTGGAGGTGCAGATCCCCAGGGGCCTTGTCCATCATACAGAAGAATGTGAGACTTCTGCACCCGCTCTGTCCATCAGCTTACCTTAGGAACTTTACTAATTTAAGACCTCTTAATTGCTTATGTGTAAAATAGTTTTAAAAGTACAGATACTTGGCACACAGTAATTAAAAGTACCAGACTGGTAGAACTAGCCTTCTTGGATGTTTAACAGACATACTTTGAGGCCTATACTAATTTGGTCAGAGGCACATAAAGGACCATTTTTGCTCCTTGCCCTCCTAGGTTGACTAGTTCCAGGGGACTATGAGACTCTCTCAAAATGCCCTGTAATTGTGGTGAGTCACCTGTCCTTTTGATCAAGGAGGCCTTGGAGACCCCATGAGATGGACTTGAACCAGTGTCCAGTCTACAAAGAGGAGGGTCAACACAGAGGAAACATTTCCTCCATGCTTCCAAGCAAAGCCAGCCATCATCAAGCAGGACCTTTGATTTATCCTCACATAGACAGAATTGGTAAAAGAAAGGAGTCAGGGGCTCCTCCCAAGCCCATGTGACCCCTGAAGTACAGATCCTCAAGCAACCTTAAGAGTAAAATGAAATTGGCTTATCTGAGCCAAGTGCATGGTCTTAAACACCCAAAAGGAAAGTATAACCAAAGATTAAAGTGATCAATATAATTACGAGTCCATATGTATATCTAAAGGCTACATAACAAGAAACAGTGCCAGACAGGAGATACCTTCCTTTGAGTTTTTGGCCAGGGTGGCCCAAGAGAGTCCCAAACAGTAACCCAGCATAGAATTGGGAAAATGAACAGCAGTCCCCAATCTTATCTAAAGGAATGTTGGCAGGTGATTGCTGCTGGATGAGGGAGAGCTGATCTTCCTAAAACAAGGAACTCTAGATAGGCTGACTAGACTCAGTGGATAGACAAGCACTGAGGAACAGTTGGGGGTGCTGACAATACAGTGGACAGTAACAGGGATAACAGAGTATATGGGCTCCAGTGGGGGGCGGGGGAGAGGGGCAGGCATACTCATTTGGCATGTGAGTATGTAAATGAGTAAGATTGTTTGGGATGTTCTATATGAAATATACACAAAAAAAATCAATAAATAAAAATATTAGTTATATTTGAGGAAGAAGCATAACAATTTGCTTCATGTTTATTAGTAGATGTGAAAAACATTACCATTGAAATACCCGATGACTTTATATCCATGCTCAGGTGCCAAGTATCTCAGAAAGTTATT
>NW_008329365.1:2239121-2239820 GCF_000622305.1 Nannospalax galili
CCCTGGAATTGTATAGCCACTTTTGAAGGAGCTGTGTCTTTGCTCTGGAAACTGTTATTGGGCATGTTAAAGCTGTAATAATATGCTTCTTCTATAAAAAACATTTTAAAAAATGTAGGAAACAGCATATCTTGAAATGGAGATCTTCTTTAAAGGGTAAAAACTCAATTTTATATCTTAACAGGGTTTATACTGAGTTCATTACTGTATAACTGTATTAATTCAACTATGAACCTAAAAATTTACAGCCACTTTTGAAAGAGATGTATCCTTGCTCTGGAGCATGTTACTGAATATGTTAAAGCTGTAATAAAATGCCTCTTCTAATCACATGGTTATTAAATTTTTTAAAAAATTAAAAAAATAATTCTTCAAAGCATAAAAATTTGCTCCTTAATAATTAGTAGATGTGAAAAACATTACGATTGAAATCTACCTGATGACTTTATATCCATGCTCAGATGCCAAGGAACTCAGAAAGTAACCGACTGTGACTAGTAATAATCAGATATATAGAGATTAGAAACGCATGTGCAAACATCTTAGCGTCAATTGCATTAAAAGTAAATTTTTCTCTATGAAACTTTATATTTTAATAATGAAATGGAGATCTTTTTTAAAGGTTAAAACCTCATTTAATTTTATGTCTTAAAGGGTTTGTACTGAGTACAATATTGTATAACTGTATTAATTCAACTG
>NW_008329365.1:2239862-2253540 GCF_000622305.1 Nannospalax galili
AAAGGCCAAGCACATGTGTAGAACTTTACATGCATTCAAGAAAGATCTGAGATGGCTCTAATCCCCCACCCCTCACTGACCTTGATGACCCACATAAATAGGAAGACAGGAAGTGAAGGCTAAGCCAGGGCTATCAACTTCCTGTTCCAGAGTTAAAGGCTTACTCCAAATATAAACAAAAAAGTTTCCTGGAAAAGTCTGGGAACTGTATTGGTTCTAGGTATTTAGATTAGAGGCCAGGAAATGCCTTCTTTTACATTTTGCTGGTTGCATAATTGTCAACAACTCTGCAGGGGGCTTGAGTTGATGGTAACACAGCTGATAATAGTAAGGATCACTCTCTCACCCTTCAACTCCCTGACCTTCCAGCACTTTTGGAGGGCACATTTTATATGTTGGTCTAATAGAAGTTGGAGATAACAGTGAAATTTTGGGGGTCTTTTTTCTATTTTTGAGAAAGGGTCTCACTGTGTAGCTCTGGCTGGCCTGGAATTCACTATGCAGACCAGTTAGCTTCAAACTCACAGAGATCTGCCTGCCTTTGAAGCTCCCAGGTGCTGGGACTGAAGGCATGCACCACTACAACTGGCTATAATTTGGCTGAGGCTGGGGGAGCTCTTAAAGCTCAATTAAAGAAATAGTGAAAACTGTTCTCTAGTTAATTGTTTTCTTAATGTAATACTATAAACAAATATTTGCTGTAATTCCAATCTCCTTGGTCCTGAGTTCATATTAAGAGGTGAAGAATTGGATAGTAAAGGGTTTTATCTGAAAATTTATCAGAAGCTATTTAGTTCCTGTGTTTTCATTTGGATAGCAAGGAACTTTTAAATCCAGAGAGTGTTACATGGATTTCTTCATTGAGTTGTAACAAAATCATGACAATTAAGGCTATAGAGCAGTTCATTAGAAGTACAGAAACTTGCTGCCAAGCCCGATGTCCTGAGTTTGTTCCCTGGAACCCATGTGGAGGAAAGAGCAAACTGATTCTTGAAAATTATTCTGGCCTCCATTTATGTACACACACATACACACACACACACACACACACACACACACACGCACACAATGTTTTTAAAAAGAGAAAGACATACAGGACTGGAAAAAGTAACAACTCTAAATCTGAGCCTAGGAATCTTGCCACAGGCCTTCATGTACTTGAAGCAATTTAGGATCTGTCAACACTTCTTTGTAAATTCTCAGAAAAAATGAACAGGAGAGCTCTAGAAATCTGGTAATTATGAAAATCTTGGGTAACTACCTTCAGAAGTACAATGACTTGGCTTAGAAACTATTTTGTTTTTAATTAATTTTATTTATGTGTATGGGTATGTGAGTCTATGTCATGTGCAGGTGCCTGTGGAAACCAGAAGAAGGTGTTGAATCCTCTGGAACTGGAGTTACAGGCAGTTATAAACTATCTTACATGGGTGCTAGGAACCAAACGTAGGTCCTCTGTAAAAACAGCAGGTGCTCTTAACCATCTCTCCAGCCCTATAGACTATTTTAATTTAAAAGTATGGACATGTTTTTGATATCTTTAGGGGGAAAAAAAAAAGGCCAGGAAGAATGAATGGCACACACTCGCAATCCCAGTACTTGAGAGACCGAGGTAGGAGGATCAGGAGTTCAAGGTCATCCTTAGTTATATTGTGAGTTTGAAGCCAGCCTAGGCTACACTAGATCCTGTCTCACACATACCCCACCAGCAAACACCAAAAAAAATTGTATGGTTAAGGGAGACAAAGTTAATTCTAGAAAGAACTTAAAACATGATCAATTTTATTCTAAAGAGTAACATTCAGTGTCGTTTCACTTTTTTACACCCATTTGCTTTGTGAATAATTGACTTATTTACTGCTGACTTTAATCTTTAATGTTCCATACATAACACGTGCATGAGGGACAGAAAGTAGGGATCAAACATTACGGGATACAGGCAGAAAGTTTTTTAGTGCTCTTAGGACCTGCTTCTTGGTACTGTAGCCTTATAATCCAAGAGTGAGTGCTGGCTTCTACGTCAGACATCGCATTAGTAGCTGTGGAGAGGGATTCATGTGCAGTGGTCTCCACTTGGTTCTGTTCAGTTTGACTTTTCTGTTTTAAATGGTTTTAGTTGAGCAGTTCATAGACTGATTTTTTTTTTAACCCTGTACATGGCATAATCAATCTTAATGATGTTTATTCTTAGGTGGGTTTGCTGAGTTCTCTCGTTGTTTCCCCGGCCTCTGTGAAGGAAAATCCACTCTCATTCCTACCTGCATATCTCAGCCTTGCTTGCCTGTTGCCAACATTGGGCCAACTCGAATTCTTCCCAATCTCTATCTTGGCTGCCAGCGAGATGTCCTCAACAAGGTGGGTGCTTTGAAAATGTCCTTCATTGCCTGTCTGTTGGTAGCACTGGAGAAGCGGCAGTTGCGGGTTACCTGTCATTTGAACACACCGTGATCCCAGAAAGGAGGGCACCGACAGTTGGATCCCAGCCAAGAGTTGTGTCGTCTTTCCTGTATTATTTTGTTTGATGTTGTTTATTGCTATAGGACACCAGATTGTTGTCATATTTGCTTGTTTTTCCTCAAAGGTCAAGAAACCTGAAATAGGATGGTCATAGCTTTAGCCTTGTCTTCTTGTGCTAGTAATTGTTCTATTACAGTAATTGGGTATACCAGGAATACTTCAAATTTGCACTTTCTAGTGCAGCACACTAGAAAGGAGTTCAAGTTGGCCTAAGGGCCTCATAATGATTTTAGGCAGGAGAGTAGAGAGGTTAAAAGATGTCGAGTACAGAAGCTCTCTGGGTTCCACTGGGTCTAAAGTTTGCTGGAGCAGTTTGAGGAGAGAGGAACATGGCTTCTTACTGAAAGGGTGTGGGCAGTACTGAACAGGTATGCCTGTTAGAAGAACACATACTGAATTGAGGCTTTTGTGTGTAATGGCACAGACATAACATAATAGAACTATAATCTGATTCTATAGCTTACATACCCTTAACCAGGAATGCTGAAAAATAAAAATAAAAAGTGTTCCTCCTGCCTAGAAAAGTGACATTTTTCTAAAACATAATTTACAGCAACACTAATTGAAAAAGCAACCAAAGACATTGATTGAATTCTTGGCAATTTACAAGTGGCACTCCTTTATGAAGGGTGATAGTGGCCCTTAACATTTTCTCCTTGAGCTACTAGAGCGTTAGGCTGACTGTGAAGTGCACAGTGGCCTTCTGCACACAGGTAGCAAGGTTTTCTAGGAGCAAAAAATATTAGCATCTTTGGGCATCAGTGAGGCATTTTCATTTATTCTTTTTTCCCTTCAAAATGAGTGCTTTTAGCTTCTGCTTCCACAGTGTTGTTAATGTGTTTGCTCTTCCTCACTGCAAGATCTACCTGTTTGAGAGATGACAGCTGTGGGTTGTGCTTGTACAGAACCTTTCTGGTGGTCACAATGACTTTGAGCACGTGACTATTACTAATTCTGTTTTAGAGATAAGTAAACCATGTTACAGAAATCAAAATTAACTTCCTAAAGTCATATACATTCCTATGGGATGGCAAAGCTAAGAGTGTTTGGTTTATTTAATCCCCAGGTAAGAAAATCAAATTAGGGCTGGAGAGATGGCTCAGCAGTTAAGAACACTGGTTGTTCTTGCAGAAGACCTGGGTTCAAATCCCATCACCCACATGGCAGCTAACAACTGTCCGTAACTCCAGTTCTAGGGGCTCCGATGGCCTCTTCTGTCCTCCATAGGCATTGCATGACACGAGTGCACTTACCTACATGCAGGCAATACACACATACACATAAAATAAAAACAATAAAATGTTAAACAAAAAAAGAAAATCAAATTAAACTCCTGGTTAAGGTTTCTATTTAATCTTGGTAAACCTTAACCAGTTAGCACAAAGAGTTGTGTTATAGATCGTTTCAATTTTTATAAAAAAATTTTTTTGTCTTTTTTTTTTTTTTTTTTGAGACGGGATCTCCCTGTAGCCCCAACTGCCCTGGAACTCACTATGTAGACCAGGCTGGCCTTGAACTCACGGAGATCCGCCTGCCTCTGCCTCCCAAGTGCTGGGACTACAGGCGTGTGCCATCATGCCCGGCTCTCAATTTTTATAAAATTTTTGACAATGACACATTCATTTCCCTTTTCAGACTAACAACTTTGTGAACACTCATAAGGTGAGAGCAGTCAAACCAGAATAGAGAGAAGAGTAGTTTTCTGTTTTCCATTGCTGCCTTGTCTTCTAAGTGTATAGTAAGCAGGACATGTCCAATCTTTGGAGTGGAGAATGGGCTTATGGAGGGTCATTGGACAATAGTTTCGCCTAAGAGTTGTTACTGAAAGCTGTTACGAAGCTCTTTAAAATAGATGTGACTGGGTGTGGTGGTGCACCTTTAACCCCAGCACCTGGGAGGCAGAGGCAGGCAGATCTCTGTGAGTTCGAGGCCAGCCTGGTCTACATAGTGAGTTCCAGGCCAGCTGGGGCCTGTCTCAAAAAAAAAAAACAAAAAACCCAAAAACCGAAAAAACAAAACCCAGAAAACAAAGAAAAACAAATAACATAGATGTTAAGACTAACCTTGTCTTCTTTCTAGGCAGGCTTTCTCCAACACCTTGGGGTTTCTTACTCTTTCTCTAAAGTGCCCCTTCCTGCAGTGTGACTGCTAGTCCATCCTATGTTTGACCTCTGTGCTGACTTTAAAATGGCGTGGCTCTTTGCTTCTGTCTTCCATTCTCCAGGCAGCTGCTGAGATTTACAGCTTGCCTACCCTGAGGTTTTTCTTTTAAACTAATAAAATTGTCCTAAAGCCTAAAACATTTTTTTTTAAAAAGCTGGGTCTCTAGCACTAAGGGATAAGGGGGACTGAGAAAAGAAAAAAGTTAGGCTCTTTGTATTGTTACGTGTAACTCCCATAGGATTAGGATGCAGGTTAGCCACAAGTTAAGTCGTTTACCCAAGATTATGTCATTGACTTCAGAGCTGGTCTGTGGCAAGCCTAGCCATTTTCTGGAAAATGGGATGCTCTGTTTGAGGCTGTTAGGAAGGACTAACAAATCCTAACAGTTTGTTGTGTCACAGTTGAGATTGTTTTCCTTCCTGGTTTTTGTACAGCTAATTCTTTATCAATGATGTTCAATAGAAACGTAATGCAAGTCATGTACATAATTAAAATATTCTAGTAGCCTTATTTAAAAAAGCAAAAGGAATTTTGGAGTTAATTCTATTAACATTTGACTTAAGCCAATATATCTATTTTTTTTTTTCCTCTTTTTGAAGCAGGGTCTCTCTGTAGCCCCAGCTGGCCTGGAACTCACTATGTAGACCAGGCTGGCCTTGAACTCACAGAGATCTGCCTGCCTCTGCCTCCCAAGTGCTGGGACTACAGGCATGTGCCACCACGCCTGGCTGTATCTAAAATATTTTAACATAAAGTTAGTATAACAAATTGAGGTGTTTTATATTCTTCTTTTCCTTGTGCTCAGTCTTTAAAAATCTGCTGTGTGTTTTATACTTTGGCCACATTCTAGGTGCTCAGAGCCATATGTGGCCACTGGTAACTTCATTGGACTGTACAGGCTAAAACAGCATATACTGATTTTCTGATGTTTTAAAGACAAGGCTGTCCTGTAAAAACCATAAGAAGTTATTGGCTATAAAGCATACTTTTGTTTTGCTTTCCCTTTCCTGTACTTTTGTTTCTTACAATCTCTTCTTTCATGATCTAGTTTCGTATGACAGCAGCCACGAGAACGGTTGAATGTACTGTATTGAAGTCATTTCGTTCCATATCGGAAATGAGAAGAGTTTAAGACTCGCTAGTTATATGAAGGATGAGATTGCTTTTTTTCTTTTTTCTTATAATACTGGGGCCGTGTACATGGCTAGGCACGTGCTGTACCACTGAGCTATGTATTCAGCCCTCAAATTTCTTGATCATTTTTCTTATCACTTAAAAGTCAGAGGAATTTTTATTTCGTGCTTAAATTTACAATGTATGCTGATAGAAGGACCTGTTGGGAGGAAGCCAGCGTGTCTCTCGTGAGCTGTTGAGCCTGCTTTGTCAGCCGTCTGTTGTCAGCATTCTTTGTAGCTTCTTGTGGTGAACTTGAACGTGCAGCCTTGGTTTCCTGTGCTGCCTTATTGTTCTGCTGCTGCTACAACTGCTGCTATTCTCTGTTGTTGTTTTTAATTTTTATTTTGTTTTACAGATGTTGGCCTGGACACAACACAGTCAAATGATGCTTTCAGGGTTTCCAAGAGAAATCTATGATGTAGGAAGATAAAAAGATCACCAAAATTATCAGTAAAAATATTATTATACCAGGTATAGAATACCATACAGTGTGCAAATTTGTTGGTTAGATAGGACTTAATTCATTAAACAGTAATTCTCATGACAGAGTGACTCACAGCAAAACTCTAGTCTGTCAGCACCACATGATGACTGAGAGACAGCTTTGGGAGTAGACAGTTTTACATACCAATTCTCTACCTAACCAGCTGTATCACTTTAGCCAAGTTACTGAATCTTGGTTTCTTCATCTGAAAACTGATAACTCCTTCCTGTTAGTGCTCATGTGATGTTCAAATGAAATGACCTATTCCATTTTATAGTCATGGTAGAATATAGCATATAAGATGCTAGGGTTTGAGAAAGGCCAATTAGAGGAGGTATGTCTTGAGGTCAGTCTTGAATACAAATGGAGTAGCAAATGCAAAGTGTCATGGTATTAACTTCAGAAAGAAAAATTATAATTCCATTACCCAGAAGTGCAGTGCCCACGTGATTTAATGGGCTCTTCTGTTCTCAGACTAGCTGAACATGAGGAACCTGTGTGTGTGTGTGTGTGTGTGTGTGTGTGTATTTAACAGTATTAGTAAGGCCATTTACTAATCAGTATTCCATCTATTATTCCAAACCTCATGAACAGATTATAGAATCTGTACTTAGAAATTAGTCCAACTGTAGTAGACAGCTTATTTCATAGTTTAGGAGGCAAACTTTTAAATGAAAAAAGAAAGTGGGGGCTGGAGAGATGGCTCAGTGGTTAAGAGCACTGACTGTTCTTGCAGAGGACCCAGGTTCAATTATCAGCTCCCACATGGTGGCTACGAACCATCCTTAACTCCAGTTCCAAGGGAATCCAACGCCCTCTTCTGACCTCCGCGGCATTGCACGACATGGGTGCACTCACATACGTGCAGGTGATAACACTCATACATATAAAAATAGTAAATTTTTAAAAAAAGAAAAAAAAGTGAATGAAGGGCTAGTTGTGATGCCTGTAACCCCAGCACTCAGGAAGCTGAGGCAGGAGGATTGAAAAGTCAAACCCACTCTAGGTTTATATAGAGTTCCAGCCAACATGGGCTACCAATATATAAGACCCTGTCTTAAAAAAAGATGAATGAAGGTCATAGTTACAATGCAGTTTTCTTTTTTGATTCATAAATGTTATTTTTTTAATTTTATTTATTTTTATTTTATGTGTACGAGTGTATTGCCCTCATGTATGTGAGTGCATCTGTGTCGTGCAATGCCGCGGAGGTCAGAAAAGGGCTTCGAATTCCCCTGGAACTGGAGTTAAGGGTGGTTTGTAGCTGCCATGTGGGTGCTCGGAATTGAACCCAGGTCCTCTGCAAGAGCAGTCAGTGCTCTTAACTGCTGAGCCATCTCTCCAGCCCCCATAAATAGTATTTTTGAAAGTCAATTATATGTTGGGGAACTAGAATCCATTATTTAAGTTCATATGTTTCACTTTGCAGGAGAATCCCTTTTTGCATCTGACCTACTTTAGTCAGTATAATTTCCCTATAATGCCAATTAGGAGAAATAACAGTTCGAATTAATGAAAAATTGATAGGCTTTTTTGGTAATATCATATATATTGATATTCATATATCATTTACAATCTTTTTTGGGGGTGGGCAGGGTCTCACTGTGAAGCCAAGGTTAGCCTTGAACTTGTGCTCCTCCTGCTTTAGCCTAAACCCTTAGTGCTGAGTTTGCAGGCATGCATTCAGTGAGACTTTATATGTTGCACACTTTGTGTCTGCTTGTATTACAAAATACACACCATCAGGCTTATTCACAGGTGAAGGAATTAAAGCTGAGGGAGCTTGGGCAACCTACTCAAGACATTCAGGTAGTGAGCGTGTGCTGTGCCGTGCCTGGTTCGGGGTCAGCACTCACAATCTTTTCATTATGCCACACCACACTATTTATGAATTGTTTTTAATAAGAGGTCACATGTTGATCAGCATTCTCATTCAGACAGTGTTCTCAATAAGACTCTTTGGGGGTTAGTGTGGGGTGGATGAGACAGGCTCTCACCATGTAGTGCTGGTAGGCCTGGAACTAACTGCGTAGCACAGTCTGGCCTTGAACTGTAGCAGTCCTCCCAAGTCTGGAATTACAGGTGCATGCCACGCCTAGCCTTCCTTTTGACTGAGACAGGGCCTCACTGTCTAGCTCAAGATGGACTCAAACTTGGGGCAGTCCTCCTGCCTCAGTCTCCAGAGTGCTGGAGTTACAGGCATGAGCTAGTGCCTGGTATCATTAAGACTCCCAGTTTGACCTAATCATGGTGTTCAGTGCTGCTTCTGCTCCCCTCCTCTGCCTGTCTTTCGTTTCAGAAGACTCGACTGGCTGGTGCTCCCAGACACTTCTTCGCTTTTGTCTTCATGCACTTTCTGCATTCTACCTGCAATGTCTATAAACAGTTTCCTCTCTGTATCCTTGGGTTCCACATGCATGGAGTCAACCAACTACAGATTGAAATTCTGGAAAAAATTAAATGTGTACAACCCTTTTTCTTGTCCTCATTCCTGAAGCAGTATAGTATCACGTCTACATACATAGCTTTTACATTGTATTTGGTGTAAGTAATCCAGAGACGATTTGGTGACTACTGAAGAGTATATGCCAAAGTTATGCTATTTTTCTTTTTTATAAAACTGCACTCACTGTTTTTAGTATATTTGGAGGTCCAAATCAATGTTCTGGATAATGCAGGATGTTTATATTACTGTATAAGCTTCAAATGATGATTGTAGTTCTCACTCAAGATCCGTTCAGACCCCTTTCCTTTGGTTTTACTTCAGGGCTCTTTTGTTTGTTCTGCTCTATCACATTCATCAGACACCTTCATGCAACTGCATTGTAGACTGTTCATCTCTCAATGGGATTGCTTGCTCTTCCTGCCCCAGAACACACTTATAGAGCACCTTGATGTGTGCTATGCCGCCATGATTATTTTTCAAAGAAGAACTTGTAACTTAATTTGTAGACGGTGTAACTTGGTGTGGTCAGTCCACTCTATCCTTAAGGCTGCTAAAATGTTATTTCATGCTGTTAATTTACTCAGAAATTCCTTTTTAATAAATCTGATGAACCCAAGTAGAATAGTCTTTCATAAGTTATGAAATGAGTGGACCATAGATTAATGACATTTTATCAGGGTTTTTCAAATGAAAATGTTTAAGAAGCATATATGGATGATGGGACTGGAAAGATGGCTTAGCAGTTAAGAGTATTGACTCCTCTAGCAAAGGACTTGGGTTTGGTTCCCAGCACCCACATGGTGGCTAACAACTGCCAATAATTTCCAATTCCAGAGGATCCAACACCCTCTTCTGGCTTCCACAGGGATTGCACACGTGGTGCACTTTTATACATGCGGGCAACACACTCATGCCTAGAGTGCATGCCTTTAATCCCAGCACTCAGGAGGCAGAGGCAGGTGATCTTTGTGAGACTGAGGCCAGCATGGTCTCCATAGTGAATTCCAGACCAGCTGGGGCTACAGGGAGACACTGTCTCAGAAAACCAGAGAGAGGGAGGAAGAGAGAAAATATGAGAATGAATGAATCAGATATGGAGATTCTTCCTCAAAAGATCAAAACTAGTTTCTAGATCCTGGTTTTAGTTATTTTAAGGATAATGGCTCACTCATTAAGCACTCACTGTGGCTCTGCTGCTTGCCAGATAGTATTTTAGGCACTACATCCTAAAGTAGTGAAGGAGATAAAGATTGTGTTTTCATGAAACTTGACAGTAAGCATAGTAAGTAGGTGAATTATATAGTGCAATTCATATTTATTATCTAGGTATCATGGTGATAGGTACTTATGGAGATAAGTGCTCTGAAGAAAATGGGGTGCCTGTGGGGTATGTTTTTTAATTAAAACAGTGATGAAGGTAGGCCTTGCTGAGATAGAGAGATTTGAACAAATATGTGAAGGCGGTCAAAGAGTTAATCATTTGGCTATCTAGGGGAAGAGTAGCACAGGTAGAAGCCGCCAGACAAGGAGTAGAGTGTATAGACAAAAGGCTTTGGACCAGTGTAGCTGGAGCAGAAGGAGCAGAGGGAAGTGTGTTCAGAGAGCAGGACTTGGGGGAGATCAAGACTGGATACTTAGGCCTTGTACAGATTTCCTCTGAGAGAAACAGGGCAGGATTCTGAGCAGAAGAGTAACATGTCTTATTAGGTCACTCTAGCTCCTGCATTGATCACAGATGCTGTGCCCTATAAAGTGGAAGCAACATGGCCTCCCTGGCAATGGTTGGAATCAGGTTGATAGTAGGAATGGCAGGTGGTTGAATTACAGCTAATCTTAAAGGCATAGTCAAGAGTTTTCTGGTGGATTAGGTGTGTGTGTGTGTGTGTGTGTGTGTGTGTGTGTGTGTGTGATGTTAAACAGACTGGGAGATGTAGCTGACTGAAGCACTGGAGGAGTTCACTGATGAACATACCAAGTTTGTGACATCTGGCAAACTTGCAGGTGGGCATGCCAAACAGGCAGATGGAGTTGTGAGTTCAAGATGAGGTTCTTTAAAGAGGTATAAATTTGGAAGTCATTAACATATGGACAGTATTTAGTATCATAGCTTCAGCAGCACATATACTAAAATTGGAACGATACAGTGAAGATTAGCATGGCCCCTGCACAAGGATGACGCGCAAATTTGTGAAGCATTCCATATTTTTCCAAAGTTTTGTAACTTAGTAAAGGTATTTCCTTTCTTAAAAAAAAAAATCTAAGTGGAGAACTGGACTGCCCCATGGGGGCATACAAACAATGGAAGTCTGGGGAGTCAAGAAGCATCCAACAAGAGGTGCTTAGAAGCAAATGTTGAAGAAGGAAAGAAATGAAAAGACCAGTAGTCTAGAACAGTGTTTTTCAGGAAGAGTGTAGTCAAGTGTGCTGGATGGTGCTGTAGGTCAAGAAAGGTTAAGGCTAAGGCTTGGTCACCATTGTAGTATGAGATCATGGGTGATCTGTGAGCAGTCTTGGGGGAGGGATGGGAGTGAAAGCCTGTGGGATGGGTACAGGGAACAGGAGGAGTAAAGGGATGGAGATAGCCAGGATAAGCAACTCCTCCAAGAATTTTGCTAGTGAGAGGAGCTGGAGGAGGAGAGGTTTTAAAAAGTAGCAGAAAAGATTCAGACAGCTTCACCTGGTGTTTTGAAATTCATCACCACTGTAGGCTGAGTGACCTGCAGGTTGGAGAGACTGCCACAGTCCCAAAGCTTCAGGATTTCTTTAGTGTCAGAATCTACCTCAATGATCTTCTGATCCAGGCCTGAGAGCTCAAGAACATAATTACTTCTCCTCTCTTTCTCCTCCTGCAACTTGATGGAGATCCCTTTCACAGGACCTCTCTGAATGCCCTTCATCAGATGCATGGCACAGCCTGCTCTCTGGTTGTGGAACTTCTTGCCAGGGATAATAGCCATCTCCTCACACACACACACACACACACATGCTTATTGGTGTGGAAGTCATTCCCCAAGCACATGTAGTATTTCTCCATGATGACCTGGGCCACCTTCTTCACAGTTTTGATGCAAACTTGGCCCATGTTGATGGGTCCTGGTAGAAGAGGAGAGATGTTTTTAAGATGGGAGAAATAGTTGTTTGCTTGTTAGTGGAGAGAATGGTCCAAGAGAGTAGATAATTGATGTAGGAGAGAGGCACAGAATAGTTAAGAGCCATATCCTTGAGTAAGAGGAGATGCACTGTTCTTCTTTAACGGCTGGTGAAAGGTAGAGTGAATAGATGAGTGTGCTGGTAGAAGGTAAATGTGGTGGATGAGGTCGTCACAATTTGCCTGTAATTGCTTCCCATTTTTCCAGTGTAGTAGGAAACCAAGATCGTCCATCAGCTAAGAGTGACCACGAGCAGGGATATCAAATTTGTAGAACAGGGAACTGGGCAAATGGCGCACAAGGGAAAACGCATGGCTAGGGAAATAGACAATTGCTGAGTGGTGTGATCAAAGTGAGAATAGGTGAATTGCTGAGGCTTTTCCATGACCATGCTACATGAACACACATGCAGACTAGGTGGAGAATTAGGGTTAACTAGGGTAGTAATCTTGACAAGCATGAAGAGTGATAAAGAGGCAAAGGAATAGAGGGTGGAAGCAAGGGAGTGATTGTAGCAGCTGCCTGTGGCGTTTAAGTTGGCAAAGAAGGCAGACAGCGAACGTCATTGGGATAGGGTTTGGGTAAAGTGGGTAGAACTCATCAGATTGTTGATCCTGGAGGAACTGAAGGGCTTCAGGGAGAGAGGAGTGGATTGTAGGCAATGGAAACTTTGTAGTTATTGGACAGATAGGCTAGAACTCATGGGGATGACCATTGAAGATGAGTCCTGCAACACCATGATGTCAGAGGGTTACTGAAGGCCAGAGGTTTATCTTATCATTGGAAGGGCACATATTAGCAGTAGTTCAGAGTCCAAGCTAAATATTTAACAGCATAAGATAAGTATTCGCTGGAAGTTTAAAAAGACTGTTATTAATCAAGGAACAGAGTGATTATTCAGTTATGTATATTTTATAACAGTAAAATGAATTATATAAAACATCCAATTTATAACAAAGGCATTGGCACCCATTTATAAGTAAGATCAATCATTTTATAAAATATTCATTCTTCATAAATACTAACTTCTACCATTAAAAAAATTACTATGACCTATCAGCCACTTATATGTACATTCATCAAAAAATTCAAGAAAAGTCAAAGAGAATGACTAGTTGAATTAAACTGAACTCCTGAAACTTCCTTCGTTCACTTTAGAGATCCATTGTCATACTCCTCGTGTCTTCCACAAGCACAGGCTCTTCCCTGCAGCACACCTGCCGCCACCCTCTGAATAATGTACTCACCAGAAATCAGTTATTTGCCCTTGGACCTGTTTGGACCAGTATGCTTGTTATTATAATTATGTACATTAATTAAAATATTACAGGTACTGATGAAATATGAATGAGGGAAGGACTGTTTTTGTATGACCTAAGCTGAATGTTTTGGAAAGATTCAGGCCACATGATTTTCTTTTTTTCTGTATAATAAATTAGGTGGGAATAAGGCAACTCTAAAATAAAAGGCTTCTGTACCGATGTTCATAAGTTCCTTTTCTGCATTTTTCCCATTTATTTATTTATTCTATTTCATTATTATTTTTATTTTGTGTGTATGAGTGTATTGCCTGCATGTATGTGAGTGCACCCATGTCATGCAATGCCACGGAAGTCAGAAGGGGGCTTTGGATTCCCCTGGAACTGGAGTTAAGGACAGTTCGTAGCTGCCATGTGGGTGCTGGGAATGGAACCCCAGTCCTCTGTAAGAGCAATCAGTGCTCTTAACTGCTGAGCCATCTCT
>NW_008329365.1:2253564-2287325 GCF_000622305.1 Nannospalax galili
ATTTATTTATTTATTTTTAGTGTGTGTCTGTGTGTATGGTTCTATGGATAAACCCAGACCCTCACATACCAAGCAAGCATTCTACCACTGACCTACATCCCCAGCTCTTTGTAAGATCTTGTTCTTTAAAAAGCAGAAACAGGTAGTATATTTGGGTGTGGTTTGCTTAAAAACTCCAGTCAGCTGACTTAGGAAAAAAAAGAGCTTAGGCAGGGCATAGCAGCACACACCTTTAAACCCAGCACTCAGGAGGCAGAGGCAGGTGAATCTCTGTGAGTTCAAGACCAGCATGGTCTACATAGTGAGTTCTAGGACAGCTATAGAGTAAGACCTTGTCTCAAAAAAAGAAAACCCTAAAATCCTGCACCAGAAATTAGTGAATTAATAATATACAGTAATTTGTTTTGTCTATTTTTTAGACTGGCCTGGAACTCTTTATAATTAGTGGATATTCATTGTATGCACTAATGGGTTTCATAAAGACATTTTTTTCTAGTATGTCATGTACTCTGACTGTATTCTCAACCCCATGCCCTTTCCTTCTCCTGCCCCCACTAGTTTCCTTCCTCTTCTGGATTGTCCTGCTTCTACTTTCATGTTGTATATGTAAACGATTTAATATATTATTTTAAGTTAAAGCCACATTTCAAGAATGTTTGATTCTTGTAATGATTTCCTCCTTTAACTGACATTTTTCACTGATGTAGTGACTATACGCTAGAAGACAATTTGTAGAAGTCAGAGGACAACTTGTGAGAGTGGTTCCTCTCTTCCCACCATTTGAGTTCCTGAGATCAAACTTAAGTCAGGAGATTTGGCGGCAAGCACCATTACCCACAGGGCCATCTCACCAGTCCTAAATGCATCTGTTTTGTTTTAATTTTTTTCAATTCTTTTTTTTTTTTTTGTCTTTTTGAGACAGTGTCTCCCTGTAGCCCCAGCTGGCCTGAAAGTTGCTATGTAGACCAGGCTGGCCTTGGACTCACAGAGATCCACCTGTCTCTGCCTCCCAAGTGCTGGGATTACAGGCGTGTGCCAGCATGCTCAACTTAATTTTTTTCCAATTCATTTTTATGTTTAATTATATGTGTATGTGTATGGGGCAGGGGTGGGTATGTGCACATGAATGCAGGTGCCCACAGAAGCCAGAAGAGTCAGGTTCCCTGGGATCTGGACTTACAGGTGGTTGTGAACCAACCAACATAGTTGCTGGAAATTGAACTTAGGACCTAGCAGTAAATGTTCTTAGCCACTGAGCTGAGCTGTCTCTCCAGCCCCATCACTTGAAGTACAGTTTCATAAGCAAAGAATGCCATTTTGTGATGTAAACAGTATTGTAAGCTTGCATTATTGATGTTTCTTAAATTGGGTCAGAACTGCCTCTTTTTTCTGTTTCCTGTGTGTTTGGCCATAGCAGCCCCATTCAGATCAGTGAACGGCAGCAGGCAGTGTGGGTGGTGAGCGTGCCTGTGGACAGCTAGTTCTCATCCCACAGAAGACAGCAAGGTAAATGTAGCAGAACCCAGCATCAGAACACCTGTGGCTACAGTGGAGGTGAGGAGAGAGCAGAGGGCAAAGCATTCAGCCAGGATAAGTATCTTCTCACAGAGCTGGCCAGTGGCCAGAGCTACTGCCAGGTCATCTCACAGAAGGACATGACCAGGACACTGCTCTGAGACAACTTACACTCTAAATGTCATTTAGTTTAAAACGTGTAGTTATTAGAGTTCCATCTAATTTGCCATAGAACCCACTAAAATTTAGAGCAGTATGGGAACTAAAAGAGTAGATTCTACAGATGAGTATGTTTGGATTTGAATCTTTCATTCTGTACTACTTGCTAGTTAGGAAGACCAGACTTTGGAAAGATTATAGAATCTCTATAAGCCTCAATTTCCTTGTTTGTAATGAGGATACTAATAATACACATCACATGGAAAGTGAATGTGAGTATTCAATAAGACTGTTTAGCACAGTACCTTACATGTAGTAGGCATTCTTTAACTGTGAGATAATATTTTTTTTTTGAAACAGGGTCTCCTTGTAGACCTAGTAGGCCTGTAACATATTATGTAGACCAGGCTTTTGAACTCAGAGATGTACCTGCCTCTGCCTTTCGAGGGCTGGGATTAAAGGCATGCACCACTCTGCCCAGCTGATACTATCTTCTTAATATATTCCATGTGTCACAGGCTATATTAATAGCCCTGTAGCAAAAGTGCTCAAAAATATTTTTTGAATATTGGTTAAAATGTCACTTTCTTAAAGTATAAGTTACTAGGGTACATATCAGAAGTGGACATTGTTAGCTGGGCATGGTGGTGCACGCCTGTAATCCCAGCACTTGGAAGGCAGAGGCAGGCGGATCTCTGTGAGTTTGAGGCCAGCCTTGTCTATATAGAGAGTTCCAGTCCAGCTGGGGCTATAGTTGTATTATTTCTATGGAAAAATCAGAGTTGACAGACTTTATTGATATGCAACATGTTTTGTCCTTAGAAGTGCCTGCCCTCTTTGGATTGTGTGTGGTAGATGTCTCCCGCCCCTTTTTCTAAATATAAATTTTATATCTTCATATGGATATAGAATTGGGTGGAACAGTCTGTTAAGTATCTCCCCTTACTTTTAATGTAATGTAATGTAAGTAAGTATATATAGTACTGTTGGTAGAAAAGAGAAAGAAATACAGCAAAAGACTTTGATGAGACAAGACCTTGAAGGCAGATTTAGCCCCAGGGAATCCCTTTGATTCTTTGTCTTGAAGAATATACTGGGCCTGTGATTTATCAGATAGTACTAGATAAACTCAGTGTATCTATGGTTCACCCAGAGAAAAACAGGTGTACCTTTGCCACACACACGGGAGATTAAAGGTCATGATAAACTCCACTAAGATGTTCATGGCCTGACCACTAGCTTGACTAGAGCAGATACGCCCCTTTAGAGGGCCTTATGCTCTGCTGTAGTGAAGGGGTGGGTCATTCTGAGAAACCTACCGAAGTCCAAAAGCTGTTTCTTGATATTGTCATCTCAGAAATGAGAACGGGCTGCATGCACAATCTATATTTATTCCATCTACTATTTGTGCAAAATAAAACACACTTGTGCCCAACCAATGTGCTGAATGAAGAGATAAGAGAAATGGCATTTCAGGAGGGCAACAAGAAGAAAAGCACCAGTTATCTGTCAGAGAGTTATAAAACATGTATAGAAAGGTGGCATTCCAAGAAAAGAAGGACGGACCCTAGTGGCACAGAATAATGTTCTAAGCTGGGGACATTTCCTGAGAGGCAGCACAGGGATGACTAAGCAAAGTGGGATAGCAAAAGTGGGGTAGCATCAGCTTCCTGGTCAGGGTAAATGGGTTATCACAGGAACAAGTTCACATTAGTGCAACCAGTGCTGAAGGCAAGAAAACAAGGAGGATTCCACTCACAATCTTACTCATTATTTCACTCCCTAAATAGGGAAGGCAGGAATTACCTGTGGGTTCTTTACTAATGGCGCGAACAAAGTACTTTGGAAGGACAGTTTGGAATAGTTAGTTAATTATGCATCCACGAGTTAAGAGTTCATAGAGTTAGGCAGAATAGGAAAAGTGGGAAGAGTGCCATCAGGAAGAGGTGGGACCTCCTAAGCACAGATGGGTGAATGGATATGCAGCGTTCTGGGGTTGTGTGGGACAGCAGCACGAAATGGAGACAGTGAGTCAGTTATATCAAGCACTTAGTCTGCTTTCAGGTGTAAGAAAGATTACCCGAGTAGGATAGATATGCCTGTAGTTCCAGCTACTTGGGAGGCTGAGGCAGGGTAATCATTTGAGTCCAGAATTTGAGGCCAGCCTGGGCAACAAGATAGCAAGATCCTGTCTCAAAAAGAAAAAAAAGAAATATTGCCTTAGTTGTTGTTAAGATTGGTTTGGGCAAATATGGTGGTACACGCCTCTAATCTCAGCACTCCAGAGACAGACGCAGGCAGATCTCTTATGTTTGAAGTCAGCCTATCTTCATAGGGAGTTTCAGGCCAACCAGGGCTACATTGTCTCAAACAGTAAAACAAACAACAGAAAGAATCGGGTTTGGAGAGAGCTACACTGCACCTTCAGGAGCTCTCTCCTGGCTTATTCCTTGGTGAGGACTGATCACTGAACATGGATGGGAAGAGAGGCTAAACAGGTACCAAAGGGATTTTGTAGACATTTGGATGGCGTTACGAGGAAGAGAAAGGAGCCAGGTAATGTTTTCTCGCCCAGCTGGCTGGGCGGATCTTTGATCAGTGTTGGTGCAAGAGAGTTCAAGGCACAAAAGGATAGTGTGGATCATTTCCAACATTTTGAAGGTGAAAGACCTGTGGGATATCCTAATCCAGCAGGTACAAACTCACATGCACATTAGCAGCACAGAGTGAGTAAAGTGCTGCAAATAGATGCAACCTCCAGAAAGGCTGTTTAGGTTGAGTGGCAAGAATGCCCAGGATCTTAGAGAATACCCAGCTTGGTTAGTGTAGGCAGAAAATGCTGTGTCCGCACACATTGAGTGTATTGCTTGCATGTGTGTATGTGCACCCGTCATGCAATGCCCACAGACGTCAGAGGAGAGCGTCGAATTCCCCTGGAACTGGAGTTATGGATGGTTGTTAGCTGCAATGTGAGTACTGGGAATTGAACCTGGGTCCTCTGCAAAAGCAGCTCTTAACCACTGGGCTGTTTCTCAGCCCCAAGCATACTTTTTTTTTTTTTTTTTTTTTTGGTCTTTTTGAGACAGGATCTCCCTGTAGCCCCAGCTGTCCTGGAACTCACTATGTAGACCAGGCTGGCCTTGAACTCACAGAGGTCCACCTGCCTCTGCCTCCTGAGTGCTGGGATTAAAGGTGTGCATCACCACACCCGGCCCCAGGCATACTATTTTAAATGACCGTTTTGTCCATAAGTTTATTTTTCTGTGTCTGGGGGTGGGGGCCATGACACATACCTTTAATCCCATCACTTGGGAGGCAGAGGCAGACAGATCTCTGTGAATTCAAGACCAGCCTGGTCTACATAGTAAGTTACAGACAGCTGGGGCTACAGGGAGACCCTGTCTCAAAAAGATTAAAAAAAAATGTTTTTTTTTTTTTCACTGTGAACTTCAAGTGTGTGACTGTCTATGCTGGAGTTTTAGATTTCACTGATATGAATGATTATTGCAAAAAAAATTGGTATTTTTTGTCATGACGTTAAACTTAAATATTTCAAAATGACTTTAGTATACAATCAGTTCCTTTAATTGCTCTTTTCCTTCACAGGAGCTGATGCAACAGAATGGGATTGGCTATGTGTTAAATGCCAGTAATACCTGTCCAAAGCCTGACTTCATACCTGAGTCTCACTTCCTGCGAGTGCCTGTGAATGACAGCTTTTGTGAGAAAATTCTGCCGTGGTTGGACAAGTCAGTGGATTTCATCGGTACGAACCTCAAGTATATTATAAGTTCTTTGGATTATAGTGTCAGAGATAGGTATAGCCTTTCCCTTCCCTTTTTGCCTATTTTACAGATTTCCAAAAGTCTGAAAATAGCACGTGATGTTGCTTACTCATTTAGTGGGCAAGGTGATGTGTGCCATGCTGTCCCTAAGGGGACAGCACCTTGTGACCTGCTAGCTAACTTTTAACAGCACCAAGGTTAAGCCTTGCAGGATCTGGTTATGTGTTGCAAGTGTTTAAAAATCAGCTAAGCTTTTAGAATTACCCTTTCCCCTCCCGCTCTGCAAATCCTGTGAAGCCCACTGATACACCTGGGTGGTATCCTCTGTTGTCTTGCTGCTATGCCCTCTCCAGCGAAAAGTCAGATCCTGCGAAAGCTTCCCATTGCCCCTGACATCTTTTCCTATGTTACAAGGTGTCTGAGCTTCAGTCCATCTATCAGTACTTCCAAGTAGTTTGGGTGCAGTGAAACTCCAGTATGTACACATACACACACAGACGTACTTCCTTGGCGGTGGCTGTGACAGAAGCCGGGCTGCACCGACTTTATTCTGTTTCCTTGGCCCCATCAGGAGCTTCTCTGGCTCTTAGGTGCTGTTGCAGCCTGGCACCGCAGGCTCAGGTGTGTCGGTAGTCGGTTGGCGATAGGGACTTGGAGGCTGGTGAGCAGAGAAGGAAACTGCTGACTCTTGAGCAACAAAATCAGGTGCTGACTCCTTGTGTTCCATGAAAGGAATTTTTTTGTTTTTCCTCCTATAACATAAGTTTGAACACTCAACTCCATAATTGAGTGCTCTGAGTTGGTTATTGGAAATAAAGGAATCATTTCCTTGTAGAAAGCAAAACTAGGTACATTAAGCCCCCAGTGTACTTTTCATCTATGAGACGGATTTTCTAGGTAATGATTTTGAAGCTTTGGGTAATTCTGAAACAGTTCTCTTTTTCAAGATTTCCAAGTTTTTGAGAATTTCCAGTCTTTGAAACACCTCAAGATTAAAGGCCATAACTGTTCACATTAAAATAATCATAAAGATAATCATGGTTAATGTTCCCATTGTGTGTTGTGTTGCTCTAGAGACATGATCCAGGCTCTGATTTCAGTGAATGTCCACAAGGAACTTGATTCTTTTAACTTGTGAGAGTGTCTAAGCTATAGAAGGGAAAATGTGAATAACTACTCCCAGAGAATTTTCTTTTTCTATGTAAGATATTGGGTCACCATGCCACTTTTCATTACAGAAAAAGAACTTTACCATGTTCTAAGTTGGCTATATGTACATCTATATATCTATGTCTCTATGTATGTATGTATGTATGTATGTATGTATGTATGTATCTCTATCTATCTATCTATCTATCTATCTATCCATCCATCCATCCATCCACAAATTGTAGTTTGTAATATCTGTAAATATTTCTATAATTATTTCATTTGTTTGGTCCTATTTACTACAGCCACTGCCCTATCTCATTCAAATAATTCAAGATAAAAATCATTTTCACGTAAATTTTAATTTTATTGTCTGCATAAATAACATAGTTTGCCTGCTTGTGCTCTAGAATACTCAGAAGGTACCCCGAGCCCAGCTGTCTCCCCATAGAAGCCCCTGCTCCCTCCTCACAGTCTCATTGGCTCCTGCCCCACCCCACCCACATCAAATCCATAACTTAGTTTATTCAAAGGATGTACTTTGGAACCAGACTTTGAGTCCTGCCCCTGGTTATTTGTTACATGGTTGTGGGTAACTAACTGACTTAAAACTCATGTGCCTGTTTCCTAAAGTAGAGACTGAAAATAGTAGACCCACTTAATAGGGATGCTGTGAGGGTTAAGGTGGACAGTGTGTGTAACAAACCCCTTACAAAGTTCTTGCTCATAGATGGCTGTGAAGAAATGTTTTCATTTTTCCTCTCTTTCTCTCTCCCTACCCTCCTGCCCCCCTTTCTCTGCTGCTTAGGCTGTCCTTGAACTTAAGGGCTTGCTTAGCCCTCCCTGGTAGCTGGGACTGAAGGCACTGCTCCCTCCTCTGGCTGACAGAGGTTATCAAAATGGCCCTGAGTTCCTCCTTTCCCCTCTGTAGGGCTGTGTGCAACTCCTCTTAGTCTTCAAGGCCTTACTTTTAGCTTTCTCAGTCCTTGTTCTTAATGAGTTCTCACTTTAAAAAAAAAATTTATTGTTTTTATGTTTACGAGCGTCTTGTCTGCATTTATGTGAGTGCACCTGTGTTGTGCAATGCTGCAGAGGTCAGAAGAGGGCTTTCGGATTCCCCTGGAACTGGAGTTAAGGATGGTTCATAGCCGCCATGTGGGTGCTGGGAATCGAACCCGGGTCCTCTGCAAGAGCAGTCAGTGCGCTTAACCCCTAAGCCATCTCTCCAGCCCCATGAGTTCTCACTTCTTAATCTGCAGCCTCCCTCTCCTTTTTGTTTTGTTAGAGACGAGCGTCTCACTCTCATTTTTTAAATCTAAACATCATCCCTGTCTTTCTGTAGTGCTAACCTGCTCTTTGTACTTCTAGTTTAACCATCTCTGCCTTCTTGTTCCTCAATCTAGAACCTGCAGATGCTCATAATTTCCTACAGAAATTGTATCCTTTAGCTTAACATTTTCAAGAGACCACCCCCTAGCATGTGCCCCCACCTTTGCAACCTCCTGTGGTTATTTCCTACAGGGCTTGTGAGCACCAGCCCAGGCCAACCTCCTTCTGAGTACTGTTCAGTCCCACACAGGGTTCCCTACAAACCCTTCCTTCTCTCTGCCAGGTGTGTGTCTGTGTGACTTCTCTGCTCCGGGTTAGCACTCAGTCTGTCAGGACCTATGTGCTAATGAACCCCACTCTAGAATAAGCACTTTTCAGTTTAATTTTTAAAAGTATATCAGATCAGTTGCCAGCAGCTCCTCAGTGAGGGCTGATTTTTCTCACCCACTTCCCCACTTCTATGCTGGGATTTTTTTTTTTTTTTCTGGTTTGAGCTTACATGGGACTTGTGATGCTGTCACCTTGCCATGAGTTCATATGAGTAACTGCCCAGCTGTCTGGAAACTGTCTCCTTGTGGTCACCTACCTCTTCTGGCTCCAACAGTTCCCTTCCCCAGTGATCCTTGAGCTTTGGGAGGCAGAAGTTGGATATAGGTACCCTAAACTGAGGAACTATTAGCAACCAATGGCTGCTGGGAGGAGGGGAGTCAGTCTGTGAGGTGTGACTGGGTAGGTTAACTAGGCTCCAGGGGATGGACCCACACTGAAGGGCATTTGAGGACACAAATTTGACTCTATAGGCCTTAAATAAATATTAGTACATGAAATTTGGCAGGGGGGGTAGTAAGGCGGATGCAGACAGGGTAGGGGAATCTGAATATGAAAAAAATATATTGTATGAAATTCTCAAATTCAGTGAAAAAAACTTAAAAAGAAAACCGAAACATCAAATTAGTTGTGGTATAAACAGCGTGAGAGCAGTGAGGATGCCGAGAACAACGGACACCTGTATCCTTAAAACTGTGATGTATGTTATTGTTCAGGCTTTAAAAAGTATTTACTTATTTTGGATGTGTTGAGTGTAGGCATACATGTGTAGGTCAGAGGAGAACTTTGGGGGGGTCAGTTCTGTCCTTCCACTGTGGGATCTGGGATCAAACCTCAGGGTCAGACTTGTACAACAGTTGTTTTTACCCACTGAGCCTTCTTGCCAGCCCCCCAGTTTTGTTTTATTTTGTTTTTGAGACAGGGCCCCCCTGTAGCCCCAGCTGGTCTGGAATTCCCATGTAGTCCAGGCTGGCCTCAATCTCAGAGATCTGTTTGCCTCTGCCTCCCAAGTGCTAGGATTAAAGATGTGGGCCACCAAATCCAGCCAGATTTTTTTATATAGAGTGCTTTAAAAAAATATGTCAGTCAGCTAGCCAACCAGTATTAACTACCTGTATAATATATGCCAGTATCTGATCCATGGGGGAGTGTAAGAAACGAGACCCTCTAGGTCCTTATGGTCTAGTGTTTTAGATAATTATTAACAATAATGAGAGAATATTCGGTCAACATTAAGAAAATGTAAACCAAGTGGCTTTTGTCTTTTTGGTGGTACGAGAGGTAAACTTAGAGCCTAGAACATGCTAGGCAAGTGCTCTTTCACAGAACTACGCTCTTACCCCTTCCAGGTCTTTTCGCAGGGGTTTGGAGCGGCTTCCAATAAGGGATTGGGATCAAAATACACACATCCACACTGAAATGGGATCGAGGGGGAAGAACCAAATCATAGGACACTGGGAGAGGTGCACTAACTATGATAGAACATCTGATTTGCCAGATCTTAGCTGAAACTGAAAGCCTTAGCTTGGAGCTTCTTACTAGCCAAGGAAAAGGGAGAACATGCTGTGGCCTAGAGGGTTCTCCATCAGTGTGGACTGTATGCATTGGTTCTTGTTTGGTTTTCCTGTCTAGGAGGGAAGCTGCTTGTTGCTTGATGAGTCATAAATGACCCCTAATGAATTAATGCACGTAATGAATAATAAATCACGTAGACCAGAAATTTGTATTCTAGTCTGTGAGGTTGGAATGGCTTTGAAGTATTCAGCTGCCAGAGCAGGTTCCTGTATGTCTGTTAATTAAAAATTTCATCCTCAGCTTTGGTATACTTGTGGTGTGTCAACTAAAACAAGATGAAGGTGGAAGGCTTTGTCCCATGGCAACAGCTTTATGCCTAAGCATATGTGCAGTTGTTCAGAACTGAATCAGGCATGGTACTGCTTAGAATGCTGGTTGCTTCCAGGCTATGGGGATGCTATCTGCTCCTCCATGGAAGCTTCTGATGCCTCTCATCACTGTCTGAATCCCCTGGCTCTGGTTCTAACAATGTTCCATGAGACCCTCTATCACAGTATCGGGAATTAAGACGATGCAACATGATAGTAACTCCTGGTTCCCGAGAAAGTGATCTGCTCTATCATGTCCATGATTTTGTGTTACGTTAAGCAGATAGCTTAAGGTAGCTATCTGACCCCCAGAACCCATGGCTTGTGCTTGTAATCCCAGAGCTGGGGTGGCAGAGCAACCCTGGGGCTTGCTGAAGCACCACAGAGCCTAGCTTATGTGATGACCACCAGACCAGTGAGGGACTCTAAAAAACAAGGTGGACAGTGCACCTGAGGAATGACAGCTGAGGTTGAGCTCTGTCCTCCACTTATATGCATATACACATGTACCCGCATACTTGCAAGCACACAAACATGCATGCACACACACACACACACACACACATATTAAAGTTTAGCCATTTTATGACATACAGAAGTTTCCTAAAGGAAAATAGAGTCAACCCCCAGCACAGGAGGAAAAAAAAATAGAGAACATGAAGACAGGTTCTGGGAATTTCAGTATTTTATTATTCATGCCTGTATTTATTTCTCAGCATCTAAAAAGTAACTTGGGCTAGGGATGTGGGTCAGTGGTAGAGAACTTGCCTAGCATGCTTGAGGCCTGGGTTCAGTCCCTAACACCTTAAAAAAATACAAAGTAACTTTGTCTAGAATTGTGAGATTGTCATTCAGTCTCTCCCCTGCCCACCTTTTTTCAGAATACCAGTGTGTGCCACATGCATTTGGAATAAAAATAGGTGTTTAAAAAATAATCTCTTAGGTAATTAGAGAAAAAATTTGAAATGTCAGACAATATGAATAAACAAAATATATTTTAGGTGTGGGATTTTGAATGGTCCTTTCCTTCTTTATATATTTTTCTGTATTTCTGAACAGTTCTACACTAAGCAAATATAAAATATAATATATGATTTATATGTAGGAATTTTATTAAGTACTGTAAAAAAATATATGGTGACAGGGAAATAGATCAGTTGGTTAAGTCCTTGCCTTGCAAGCAGGAGCACATGAATTTGAATACCCAGCACCCATGTAAAAAGCTGGTCATGCGTGCCTATAATCCCAGTGCTGAGGAGGTGGAGAATCCCTGAGGCTTGCTGGCCAGTCAGTGAGCTCCAGGTGCAGTCTGGTGCACACAGACACACACACACACGGACACAGACACACACACACGCACACAGGCTGGGTGTGGTGGCACTTGTAATCCCACCGCTGGGGAGGCAGGGACAGGCTGCGGGTTGGGGTCTAGCCAGCCTAGCCTCCTTGACCAATCTAGGCCAGTGAGAGACTGTCTCAAAACAGAGCAACAGACCAGTGGACAGTGCCTGAGGAACAACATCTGTTGTCCTCTTGCCTCCACACTCACATGCACACATATGAACACACACAGAAAACATATGGCAAAAAAGTACTGCAACGAGAGCTAGACAACCCGAGGTTGTCGTGTCGCTCATTTACACCATGGGATCTTAACTGCTCACAGTAGGCCAGGGGTAAGGGAGTTATTCTCCCCTCCCTCCTAAAATACTAATGAAAGGATGAGTAGGACATAAGTAGATGAGACGAGACTGGCTTTGAAGTTTCTCAGGTGAAGTCATTGAAGGTGACCCTGAGTACAAGATTTCCTTACTGAAAAAATGACTAGTGACCTTCCTTGAATTTCTCCTTTAGAAAAAGCCAAAGCCTCCAATGGCTGTGTGCTGGTGCACTGCTTAGCTGGAATCTCTCGCTCCGCCACCATTGCTATTGCCTACATCATGAAGAGGATGGACATGTCTCTAGATGAGGCTTACAGGTGAGGACAGGAACATGGCTTGTGGGACTGGCTTTTCATTTTTCCTAGAACAGAGAGAGCTATGAGGGAGGGGGAGCAGATGAACACAGATCAAGACGGTTTGGGTCACACTTGTCACAGATTCCTGGGGCTGTGAAGTGGTCTTGCAAAGACTTGAGGAGCACAGCTCTGCTTAAGAATTCATTCTGCCTAATGTGTCATGTCATCCTCGGCTACTTTTAAGTTTAAGGAATGACGGATCAAGTGAGTTTATTCCTTCCCCTCAGTGGAGAAACATCACTTTTCTAATTTGCATGTGGGGAAAGCAACCCTAGCATAACACTTGTCAGTCAGCTCTGCTTCAGACTCTACTGCAGAGAGGCAAAGGCCTACTACACTCAGGAATAAAGCCTATTTTGCAGGTAGTCATTTTGACTTGGCTACTCTCTCCCTGTCTCTCGGAGGGGAAGGCAGAGAGCGGCAGTACTCCAGAGTCCTGGCATCCTGTTCAGTGACTGATGAGCCCGAGTCCCCGGCATGTCCTGTTGGGTAGAGGTAGTTAGTTTTCATGTGAGAAAGAATGAAAATACAGGTTCATGGAATTGGCTTGTTTTTTAATATTTGAACTTCTCAAACTGTAAATTCTGGCATAAAGAAATGAGCTGCCTAAACACCTTGTCTTTGATGGAGACCACAGGGGATGGTCCTCTTTTTCTACAATAGCTCTCTCCTCCATTTAGGTCTCTGTCCTGTTACCCTTCTGTTCCAAAGCCAAATGGGAAGGCCTGCCCCTCACATCATGTTAAAAAGTATTATGTGGAATCTACATTTGTGCTTTCTGTAATAGAACCAGTTATTTCTGGTTTTAAATTGATTTGGGTTACTTGATTTCCATGAGTTATGATTTTTCTTACTCATAAATTTTCAGTGTAGCTTTACTCTCTCCTGAAGAATTTGTCCCACTGCTAAGGACCTGTTTCCTCAACAAAACACAAAAAGCTGGGCTAGGGATCTAGCTCAGTACCTGCCTAGCATGCACAAGGCCCTGGCTTGAGTCCCTATCACTACAACAAACTTCAACCACATAAAAGCCATCATTAGTTTTCATGCTTAATAATTTTTTTTTTTTTTTGGTCTTTTTGAGACAGGGTCTCCCTGTAGCCCCAGCTGGCCTGGATTCGCTATGGAGACCAGGCTGGCCTCGAACTCACAGAGATCCACATGCCTCTGCCTCCCGAGTGCTAGGATTAAAGGCATGTGCCACCACGCCTGGCTAATCATTTTTACCATGGAGGTTACATGGACCATACATTAGACAGTCCTGGCTTTGAATCCCAGGACCATTGTTTAGTAGCTATGTGATTTGGTTCAAGTTAACTTAAGGACTTTGTATACTTACCTGAATGATGAGGTGCCTGATCTAAGGGTAGGTTTGAAGACTAAATAAGTAAGCCAGCACATTAGCGTAGTGCTTAACACCCAGAGCCCACTTTGTAGCTGATTCTTCTGTCACTTTGAATATAAAACGAACTGGTACTCTGACACTTTGACCATCTGGTACCTCCGTCCTCTCCTCCCTCCCTCCCTCTTTCCTTTGTTGTTAATTTATGAGAAGTGTCTTGAGAAGTGACTACAGGGAGTTGAAGGGGGGATATTGGAAAGTTGAAGCTGGCAAATGACCTAACCCTGTCCTAGTGCATGTGTGTGCATGTTTGTATGGTGGGGAATGAAGATTGAGCAGAGTCCTCTTATCAACTGCATTGGAGTCTTGAAAAGAAGGAGGCTACGTCTGGAGCTCTGAGCCCTGGAGGCAGCCCCCTAGTGTGCACCACGCCATGCTAGAGTATCCCTAATAGAGTATTCTGCATTGTGAGCCATCACCCTGCATTTGTAAATGGATCATTTTCCACAGAATTTGGAAGGTCTATTAATGCCCTCTCTCATTATCCTTCTTTATAGATTTGTGAAAGAAAAAAGACCTACTATATCTCCAAACTTTAATTTTCTGGGCCAACTCCTGGACTACGAGAAGAAGATTAAGAACCAGACTGGAACATCAGGGCCAAAGAGTAAGCTCAAGCTGCTGCACCTGGACAAGCCCAGTGAGCCTGTCCCTGCAGCCTCGGAGGGTAGACGGAAGAGTGCACTGCCTCTCAGTCCACCCTGTGCCAACTCTGCTACCTCAGAGGCAGCGGGGCAAAGGCCTGTGCATCCTACCAGTGTGCCCAGCTTACAGTCATCACTCTTAGAAGACAGACCACTGACACAGGCGCTCAACGGGCTCCACCTGTCCTCAGAGAAGCTGGAGGACAGCAATAAGCTCAAGCGTTCCTTCTCTCTAGATATCAAATCCGTTTCATATTCAGCCAGCATGGCAGCATCCTTACACGGCTTCTCATCAGAAGATGCTTTGGAATACTACAAACCTTCCACCACGCTGGATGGGACCAACAAGCTCTGCCAGTTCTCCCCAGTTCAGGAAGTATCAGAGCAGACTCCAGAGACCAGCCCGGATAAGGAGGAGGCCCACATCCCCAAGAAGCCCCAGCCCAGCAGACCCTCAGACAGCCAGAGCAAGCGGCTGCACTCGGTGAGAACAAGCAGCGGGGGGGCTGCCCAAAGGTCCTTCTTCTCCCCACTGCATCGAAGCGGGAGTGTAGAGGACAATTACCACACCAACTTCCTTTTCGGCCTTTCCACCAGCCAGCAACACCTCACCAAGTCTGCTGCAGGGCTGGGCCTCAAGGGCTGGCACTCGGATATCCTGGCTCCCCAGACCTCTGCCCCATCCCTGACCAACAGTTGGTATTTTGCCACAGAGCCCTCGCGCTTCTACTCTGCTTCAGCCATCTACGGAGGCCATGCCAGTTACTCTGCCTACAGCTGCAGCCAGCTGCCCACCTGCAGCGACCAAATCTATTCTGTGCGCAGGCGGCAGAAGCCCAGTGACAGAGCTGATTCGCGGCGGAGCTGGCATGAAGAGAGCCCCTTTGAAAAGCAGTTTAAACGCAGAAGCTGCCAAATGGAATTTGGAGAGAGCATCATGTCAGAGAACAGGTCGCGGGAAGAGCTGGGGAAGGTGGGCAGTCAGTCTAGCTTTTCAGGCAGCATGGAAATCATTGAGGTCTCCTGAGAAGAGACCTATGACTTCTATTGACAGTTTTTTCTTCACACAAAAAATATTCCCTGTAAATCTGAAATATATATATATATATATATATGTGTGTGTGTGTGTACATACATATATATTTTTTGGACTATGGAGCTGTGGTGTAAAAGCAAAAGATGGATCAACACAGTTGTTCTCTCTTAACACCTACACTGAGAGTTCGGCCAAAATTTCTCAAAATAAAAGTGGAAGTGCAGAGGCTGGAATCCCCCTAACCAGGAGAAACAGTTTTATTCATTTAATTTTACAGCTTCTTGTTCCTACAAAAGCAAGTTTATTTGATGTGAGGGGACAAAAATCCCCTCCCATTTTCATGTGCTACAGAGATCTCCAGAACTCATCTCTGGCCAGGCCCTTCCCAGGTATACCTTAGCGCTGAGACTGAGCCAGCTGTGGGTCAGGTGGGGAGACCCTCTTAGGGACAGAACCTAATGGTAAATCCAAGAGAAATGATCCTGTCCAAAGCGGATTCACAAATCCAAGCTTTCCCGACAGCCAAGATGCAGGCATCATTCTGCTGGACAGACCATTAGGAGCCTTGCCCAGATCTGCTTAAAACCAATCCAGTACCTCAGACAGGACAGTTGGGGCCGTCACCACTACCATGTCTGTTAGCCCTTTCTCTAGGCATTGTGAATAAGTAGGTAGTTGTCACTTTCCAGACCAATTCATACTGTCAGTGCACAGAATTCCAATGGGCCTGGATGAGCGGCTCCCTCTTCTCAGCTTCACCCAAGAAGGGAGACCATCTAGGGTTCAGCCTAACTCGAGATTGGGCAGTCAGGAAGCCTAATGATTTAAGATAAGGGTGGGAGGCTAAACAAGTCTCCTCCTCCTCTATAATAATCAAAGAATTGTCTAAAATGGGATTGTTAATCCTTTAAATTGCCCTTGAACTTGGATTAGGTAAATGTGAATCATTGGGGTTAGCAGAGCAGCAGCATCTCCATGAAGATCTCAGTCTAAGCTGATGCTTTCCAGTTCTGTTTCATGACAGATTAAAATTAGAGCTGGTAAGTGAAAGTCGCTGAAGAAAAGCAGGAAACTAATTTCCTTGGTGGTTTTTTTCCTGTTGAGTGTAACAAGGGTAGCATTTCTATAATTTTCTCAGCCTTCCAGATTTGCTAAGGGCTTTGGAAAGCTAGAAGTATTCAGAATAAAACATTAGAAAGGACAAGAGAAGTTTGTTAAATTTTGCTAAGTTGTGAATACAGGAAAGCCGTAGCCAAACCCTTTTCCCAGCATGCTAAGGAAGGGACATTTCAAAATGGAGGAGCACAGCAGTACCTCAGCCCCTGACCTGCAATCACTGTGTGGAGCTGAGCCTGGCAGCTGAGACGAGGTAATTAACAGGTGTACATGATTGTACATATCCACCTTTAAACTGCCTGGCTGGAGTTTTACCCTCTGAACGCATCCTCCTACGGCCTTCATTCACGTCAGCAGTGCCTGGGTAGGAGAGGGCAGGTGTCCTCACTGATCTTCACTGTCACGTAGCCAGCTGCTGACTCACATCTCAGGTTTTTCTGTTTTTGAAACGGATAGTCCTTTGACTAGGATGTGACTTAATGTTTCCTATAGTGACTGCTCAAACCAGCATAGAATGACATGATTCAGAGCTGACTGGCTTGATCACAAGGATTCTAGCCTGATAGACATACTAGTCTGTACAGATGAGCCGTGGTCTGGGCGTAGGATGAAGTCAGAGCGGACACTGCACAAGAAGGTTGCCACGCTGCAAGGTTCTGCTGAGCCATCTGACTGGTTTTAGATACGATTGCAATCTTTTATGTAATCAAAAGTTCTCAAGGATTCATAGTCATTTTTGATGTGTTGTGCACACACTGTAATAATTCACTCCTAAAATCTGGTCATACCTGGCAAGGCATTTTTAAGAAATGAAGGCAATGGCCTTGTCATTCATTAAGTCTGTTCCAGGAGGGTCAGGGGACAAGGCTTTAGTATATTTGAGCAGAACTTCACCTGTGCCATTTAGGGTTTCTTTGGCTTTGGTCCCCTTTTTATAACTGACGTAACTACAGTATGGCTGGCAGTCCTTGATCACTAATGCCAAAGTATCAGTTCTTGGAATTGAGACTACCATGTCAAAAGGGCAGCCTCTGAGGCATGTGGTGGAGTAGGTGGTGTGGTGCTTGGCCCTCAGCCTGTGAGCACAGGGAAGCCTGGAGTCTGCTGGGATGATGTAGAACAGTGCTTTTAAAGAGCAAAACCAGAGCCAGGCATGGTGGCATACACCTTTAATCCCAGTACTCAGGAGGGAGAGACAAGCCCATCTCAGTGAGATCAAGGCCAACCTGGTCTACATAGTGAGCTCCGGCCAGCTGGGGCTACAGGGAAACCCTGTCTCACAAAACAAAATGAGCAAAACTAGACCCTGAGAAATGCTGGAAATTGTTTAGAAGATTTGTAAAGTTAGTGGAAAGACTGTATAAATGTTTAATATGAATATAGTGTTCTTTTGGACTAAGGCAAGCTGTTGAATGGTTAATTGTGCATTTCTCATTTTGATGTGTCATGTATGTTAATGATTAAATAAAATCAAAACTGGTACCTGTTTATACATAAGTATGAGAACCCCTTCTTGCAGCTGTCACCTTGATGGGAATAGTCACATGCAGGCTGCAAAGACAGGCAGTCCTGGAACCTGCCCTGCAGTTCTCACATGAATGAATCTAGCCAGAGTAAAGCAGAAGTGGCATTAGACATATTACATGCGGCATCATTCTTGTGGAACACTGGCGAACACTGCAGTGTGGCCTGCCACCTGTGCTCCACATGCCAGGTGCACATGCCCATCTAAACACTTGTCCTTGTGCTCAACATTGGAAGAAAAAGATAGCTCCCTACTTGTGCATTTTAGAATAAGTAAGTGATTTTATAGCCCTTTCAGGAAAAACCGAGGAAGGATAGTTATTAAAGATCTGTTCTCAGGGACTCAGAACTTGGCTCAGTTGGTATAATGCTTGCTTTGCATGCATGAGGCCCAGAATTTGATTTAGTCCCATATAAACCAGATGTGGCGTGTAGCTGAAATCCTAGCACTCAGGATATGAAAGTAGGATCAGGAATTTAAGGCCATCTTTGGCTACACAGTGAGTTCAAGGCCAGCCTGGACTACATGAGAGGTATCTCAACAAAATTTTTTTAAAAAAATATTCTCCATCCTATGTATACCTTAATGACATCTGCTTATGACAGTCGATCACATGAGCCTAATCTTACCAGTTTAATAAAAAACACAAGAAATGAAACGTCAGTACCACAGCAGACTGAGTGACTATAAAGAAAATCATGGGCCAGAAAAATGGCTCAATGGATAAAGGCACTTGCCATGCAAGCCCAGGATCTGAGTTTGATCCCCAGAACCCATGTAAAGATGGAAGAAGAGAACCAACTACACAAAGCTGTCCTCTGATCTCCACAGGCACACCATGGCAGTGTCTCCCAACCTGTCCCCCCCAATCATAGGTGGGCTGGGAGTTTAGCTAAGTGGCAGAGCACTTAGCAGACATAAGGCCCTGGGTTCAGTCCCCAGTATCACAGAAGGTAGTGTGCATATGCATGTGTGAGTGTGTGTAAAATCATTGAAGGTGGATGTAGGAAATTTCAAAGCAAGAAGTATAGCCCTGCCAAGGAATGCATGAGTGTGCAGAATAAAGCAAGTGGACTAGCTCGGCCTCCAGAGATGGCAGGGGCAGAACCAGTACCCAGTGAGGTGTCAGGTTTAGATCTCTGGGCAGCCCTACAGTTTTCAAGCCAGTGTACTCCAAAGGCAGAGCTCAAGGCCTCACAGGGACCAACTAGAGCAGGCTGGCAGAGGATCAATTTGTGTCTGCCCTAGTTTAGCTTTTGTTGCTGTGATAAAATACCTTGACAAAAAGCAACTTATGGAAAAAGAGGTTTATTTCAGCTCATAGTTCCTGGTCACATGCCATCAGAGGGAAGTCACAGTGGCAGGAACTTGAAGCAACTGATCACAGCCACAGTCACAAGCAGAGAAAAACGAATGTACCTGCTTATACTTATGCTTGTTAGTGCGCAGTCCCCTTCTACACTTACAGTCCAAGATTCTCTGCCTAGGGAATGCTGCTGCCCACAGTGGGCTGGGTTTTCCCATATTGGTGAACATAAGAAGGTCCCCCACAGATATGCTCATGGGCCAACCCTAACTAGACAATCCCTCATTGAGATTCTTCCCAGGTGATTCTATATTGTGGGAGGTTGACGAAACTAGGCATCACAGAGTCTAATTTGCCAGGCGTGATGGCACACACTTTTAATCCGATCACTTGGAGGCAGAGACAGGCAGATCTCTGAGTTCAAGGCCAATCTGGTCTACATAGTGAGTTCCAGGCCAGCTGGGGCTGCAGGGAGACCCTGTCTCAAAAAGACTAAAACAAGTTAAATAAATTTAGACATGAGTTGGGCATGGTGGTACACGTTTTTTATTGAGGCACTTGGGCAGCAGAGGCAGGTGAGTCTGAGATTGAGGCCAGCCTGGTCTACATAACAAGTTGCAAGCCAGCTGGAGTCAAAATAAATTTGAAAAGAACTTTAGGGCTGGAGAGATGGCTCAGCGGTTAAGAACACTGGCTATTCTTAGAGAAGACCTGGGTTTGAATCCCAGCACCCACATGGCAGCTAACAACTGTCCGTAACTCCAGTTCCAAGGGGTCTGATGCTCTCTTCTGTCCTCCATGGGTACTGTACAACACAGGTGCACTTACCTACATGCAGGCAATACACTCATACACATAAAAATAATAAAATATTTTTTAAAAAAAGAACTTTACAGGGAAACAGGAAAAACACAGATTTCTGAGATGAGACAAAAAGCAAACTTGGAGCGAGTCCTGAGTGTCCCAATCAATTTGGTGAAGGGCAGGGACAGTAAACTAGAATTAGTTGAAGAAAACTTTTAGCTTCCAAGTAGTCACTGTTTTAAATACTTTGTCTAGCTTAGCTTTTCTGTCATTATGAAGGAATGAAGGGCTGGCAAGATGGCTCCGCAGGTAAAAGGTAAGCCTGACAACCTGTGTTTGATCCCAGCACACAAATGAAAAGAGCTGGATGCAGTGGCGTGGGTCTGTAATCCCAGCACTCCTGCAGCAAGATGGGAAGCAGAGACAGAATTACCTAGAAGCTTGAGGGTGGGCTAGTCAGCAGTGTGTAGGCAGCCTGACCAAACAAGAGACTGCCTCAAGGTAGGAGGAGAGGAATGACTCCCAAAAATTGTCCTCTGACCTCCAAACAGGTTATGTTAAAGTGTAAAATCAACTGGAAAATTCTAGCACTGTCTTGGAAGATAGTTACAACACTATGCTACAATTTATGTAAAAAGTCTCTCTTGGTTCTCGCTAAAACACGAGTGGGCTCAAAGATGCTGTCCCATGGGAAATACAAAACTGTGACCATGTGAAAGTGTCATAGGCAGGAGGATAACAAAGAGGGTCAGTTCGGCTATGGTCTGGTCAGGGAATTGATAACAGTTTTAATGACTGATGGATAAGAACTTGCTTCCTAAAAGCTTTTAGTGTAAGGTATGCTTCAAGCAATGAGCCTTAATTAGCAGAAAAATAACTTTCTTCAGTCATTGGTAAATTCTGGCAGGTTTTAGAGTATCACCAATAACTTTACAAAAAAAACAATTCCCTGATAAGAGTAACCGACACACAGAGCATGCTGCCCAGCATGCTGTTCGGACACCTTGGCTGTTAGCAATCAGGTCACTTGCATGGGTTGAATGTTCATGTTTGGCTAGAAGTATGTAAGTAATAAAGCCATCAGGTTAAGGTTCTCTCCCGCATCTAGAACTTTCCAATGGAAAGTATACTTGAGCCCTGTGGGTCAAGCCCTATGTGACATTCAGCATTGTAATATGTTAATGAGCAATGACACCCTCTGTGCACTGTTCAGTTGTAACAAAGAGGTGAATCATGGGGAAGCTGTTACTTCTAAGTTAAACAGATTTTATCCCCAAAATATCTACAAGATAAATGTCTGCTTCCCACTCATCCTTCACTTTCTGTATCAACATTTTAGGTAATTTCCTGAGTATATTTTGGCTTAGCTGAGATAGAAAATGAATCACGTTAGAATTTATTACTTTGTATTGTGTGTGTGTGTGTGTGTGTGTGTGTGTGTGTGTGTGTGTAGGTCAGAGATCAACCTTCAATGTCATTCCTCAGGTGCCATCCCTCTTGTTTTGACAGGGTCTCTTACTGGCCTCTAGAGCTCACCAAGCAGACAAGCAGTAGGTATCCACTTGCCTCTCTGTCTTCTGAGTGTTGGGATTACAGATGTAACCACTGTGCCTGGCTTTTTTGTGTGGATTCTGGGAATTGAACTCGGGTCCTCATGCTTGAGTGGCAAGCACTTTACCAACTGAACTCACTCCCACCCCTACACAAGAATTTTTTTTGGTTTGGTTTGGCTTTTGCTTGTTTTTTGTTTGTTTGTTGTTGAGGGTCTCACTATGTAGCCCTGGCTGGCCTGGTACTTGCTCTGTAGACCAGGTTGGCTTTGATCTCACAGAGGTCTGTTTGTCTCTGCCTCCTGAATGCTGGGACTAAAGGTGTGCGGCTACCACGCCCAGCCTCCTGCCCACACTAAAATTTTAACTTGTGCTGGTGACACTCTGTCTGAGGTTCCTAGTTTTCCTTGGACCTCACTAGGAGAAATTCTGAAGCTAAGTAAGGTCTGTGAACCAGCACTAACTGGCACATGCCACCTCTCCAGGGTCAGTGGCTTTATCTTGGAAACAGCCAGTTTATAACACCCATAAGGAGGGCATCACCAGTTTCTTTCCTAAATCTAGAGTTAAAGCAAAGAAATGCCCAGAGGCTATCAAGAAACAGACTCAAAGCCTCCTAACAAAGCAGGTGTGGCAGCACATGGTGTAATCCCAGTGCTCAGGAATGGAAGGCAGGAACATGGAGAGTTCCAGGCCAGCCAGGGCTATACAGAGACACTGACTATAAAAAAAAAAAAAGACTGGGTGACAGAGGAGGGCTGACCTAGAATGTGCAAGGCTCTGTGCTTCATTCCTAGCACTGAACCAAAGAAACCACAGAAGCAAAACAAAACCATTCATTCCTCTATTTCAGGCTGTGGAGTTCTTGAAACTCATTTCATCAAATATTTACTCTGCAGAGGACACTGGATAGATATCTAGGTTCACAGTATATTTCATATTCTGAGGAGTTAACTTTTTAAAATTAACATTTCTTGATTTATTAATTTTTTTTTACATGCATGAGTGTTTTGCTTGTGTGTAAGTGTACCGTGTATGTAGTGACTCTGGAGGCCAAAACAGGATGGCAGATCCCCTGGAACTGGAGTTGTAGGTAAGTGTTACCTACCATATAGGTAGGTGCTGGGAACCAAACCTGGGTCCTCTGGAAGGGCAGCCAGTGCTCTCAACTGTTTTCTCTCTAGCCCTGGGAGTTAACTTCTAAAAGAAGTCAAGAAATTATATATACAAGTATATGCATATCTGGGTATAATAGTAACTGTACATATGTATGATTACTAATCATACAACTTTAAGAACATAGACATGAAATCTACAACTATTACCTAAGATATTAAGGAGTCATAACCACTGTGTTCCTTTTGTGCATGGAGGGCTTTTTGAGATAAGGTCTCACTATAGCCCAAGCTATCCTTGAACTCAGTGGTCCTCCTGGTACAGCCTCCCAAACTGGGATTACAAGTGTGCACCACCATGCCTCACTATCACTTGCTATAATGTCATGTATTATGAACATCTGCACATAAAACGAGATAAAAGCTAGCGTCTACTGACCTTCCATTTGAATGAGGAGCCTGCTAGTTGACTTTTCATAAATACAGAGAAGTAGATTTACAGAAAAGCAAAGTAGTGTCTTATAAATGAACTCCAATTTATAATGGAGGGAGGGAAGGAGCGAGGGAGGGAGGGAGGCGATGAAAGAGGAAGGAAGAACAGGAGGGAAGGAAGGAGGGAGAAAAGGATGGAGGGAAGGAAGATGGATGTCCCTTGGGAGGTCACTGCCAAGCCCTAGTTAGGCCCATGCTTAGAGACAACAGGTAAAGATGTTCTTTGTTCTGAGTGTGGTGGCACAAACCTGTAATCCCAGCTTGTGGGGGAGGCTGGACACCAGGAATTCAAAGTCATCCTTAGTTACAAAGGAAGTTTAAGGCCTGTAGCCTGGGTTACATGAAACCCTGTCTCAAAAACCAAAACAAAGAAATGGAAAAAGAATTCAGGTTCCACCCTCCCAGCAGGACCATTTGCTGAGGACTGAGCATTAGCATTATGGGCCTTGCGGGGGGACAGTAGATCTAAAACATCATACCGGGGCTCAGGGAAATGAAATGGCCTACTAAAAATCAAGGCTAGAAACTTCGAACCAGAGCTCTCTAATAACTTCAGGCTTCCCCCTCATTCCCCAAACACCCCATAGTGGCCAGACAGGTTACAGGATATTAACCAATCAAGAGCCAGCATAATGGTGTCTTGAGATACACATCACTCAGCTTCTCAGACTCCACTGGGAAAGGATCAGTCAAGGTTCAGTCAGAGAACCACTCGGAACGGTATGGACTAGGATGTGCTACAGGGGTGGGACCTTCAGAAGCAACAGGGACTGGCAGAGACCTGGCAGCTACTTCTTCACCCAGGCATACGGCAGGGGGTAGTTGGGAAGGTGAGTTATGTTGCAGGACATCAAAGACAGACTCCTGCATAGACTGGGGTCTGTGCCCAGCTCTCCCCAGAACCCCCCGGCAGCCTTCTCCTCACACCCAGCACACTGTGGATGACCCCAGGGAGAAGCTAATACACTTGGCCTGGCCCAAGGTGAGTTCTGGGGGACCAGGAGATGCTGAGGGCCCAGCTGCTGCCCACACAAGCAGTGTAGTAGATCCCAAAAGATGTGCATGAGGTAGAACAGGGCCTGACCTGTATCAACTTTCAGTGTCCTGGTCCACTTCTAAATCTCATAGGAACCTCATTCGTGGCCACCCTCAATCTGAAAGAAGCACAAAGGGACTTCTGGGAAATAGTGCAGCTTAGCCAAGCTTACACTACCACAGACCACCTCACAACAACATACTGAACTATGAGAACCCTTACCGCCGAGCTATAACCCCAGCACTAATTTCTTTATACGAAGAAAAAGAGAACTGGATGCTCATAATTTGTGTGTGTGTGTGTGTGTGTGTGTGTGTGTGTGTGCGCGCGCGTGCGCGCGCCATGACCTTTCCGCACGTTCAAACCATGAAATGAGAAAGCAGGGGAAAGCCCAGCCCTCAGGGGCTGAGTCTGAATCACAGCTCAGTCACCAAGCACAGCAAGGACTGTGGTCCCTGACCCCTGCGCTGTTTGAACAGCTCTGTGAATAACTGGCCCTTCCTTCTTTGAAGGCTCTGAGCACACCTCTGTGGCCAGAGCTGGGTTCTGAACACTCCAGAAACTTAATGAAAGCCTGATGATGATGATGGTGGCTTACAAATGTCTCCTGTTGGGCTGGAAAAGTGGCTCAGCAGTTGCTGCTCTTGTAGAGGATCTGGGTTCAGTTCCCAGCACCCACATGGTGGCTAACCAAGTGACTATAACTCCAGTTCCAGGGCATCAGATGCCCTCTTCTGGTCTCTCAGGGCACCAGGCATTCATATGGTGCACATACATATATGAAGGCAAAATACTCATACACATGAAATCAATTTTTTAAATGCCTCCTGGGCTAGAGAGATGGTTCAGTGGTTAAGAGCACTAGCTGCTCTTGCAGAGGACCCAAGTTCAATTCCCAACACCCATGTCAAGCGGTTCACAACTACCTATAACTCCAGTTCCAGAGGACCTGATGCCCTCTATTGACCTCTTTGGGCATCTACATTCATGGGCACATACACACATACAAACAAACATATATACATAAATTTTAAAAATGCTTCCCATCAGTTCAGGTGAGGAAATGTGTTTGTTGTATTTGTTTAACTTTCTGCTGGTTTGAAACTTAGGAAAAAGGAAAAAAATTCCCAAGGGTATTGGGTCCTTGTCTAGCCATATCACATATGACATTTTGTGGAATTATAATATTAAAGCAGTATGAAAAATCTAAAAATAGCATGAAGCACTCTGGGGAAAAGATCAATGGATTAGAACGCAGTCTGAGACTAAATCCTCAATAATATACATTGAACACATGGCAGGAGGCTATTACATGGAAAGTCACTGCAGGGAAGGTGCTTAATGAATGGTGCCACCTGTCTTCACCCATGACATCCCCAGAACCACCTTAGGCTATTTAATAGGTTTCCAAGTTATAGAATCTCTTAATGTGTACCACCCAGTGAATTGCTCTAGAAATGATTTAAGACCCACTCATGAGACAGCATTATAAAGTCCGCCTTCACTAAGAGGGGCCCACTCCCAGCTTGCCGCTGCAGCTACCCACGGTCCCCTCAGCCCACTTTCACCTCCTCAGGCCAATGGCCACCTTTCTCCACATGAGGAACAAAGGCATCAGCCACAGGAAGGGAGGCAGAATGGAACCTAAAGGTTGTCCTGAAGATGGCAGGCACTGCCTTAGGCTTCCTTCTCTTGGTTGGATAATACAGATTTATTTAATCAATTAGAAAGTACTAGAGATGTTGGGTGTGGTGGCACATTCCTGTAATCTCAGTACTCAGGAGGCAGAGGCAGGAGGATCACCACAAGTTTTATGTTTATAGTCTACATAGTGAGTTCCAGGCCAGCTAGTACTATACAGTGATATCCTTTCTCAACTCTGCTCATCCCAATGCACAGAAACAAAGAAAATACTAGATATTACTATTATTCCTTATGTCTGAATTAACCTTTGTGCCCCTGTAGTTTAAATGTCCCCACTTCCTCTGTCATTCAACTATCTTATGTCCTACATTTTATTTTGCATTTTAAGAACATTATAAATTGATATCTGATTACAAACCAAGACTACGGGGGCCAGTGAGATGGCTCAATGGTGCTTGCCATGCAAATCTGGCAACCTAGGTCCAATCCCCAGAAATGGAAGGAGAGAACCAACTCCACGAAGCTGTCCTTTGACCTCCAAACATCCTGTGACATTCCCCCAACATATATCAAACACACACAATAAATAAAAATTAAGTTAAAAATAAAACAAGATTAAAATCAGATGAAGTTTCACTAATACACACTAAATTAAGCAGATTAATTTTAATCTTACAAAAGAGGAAGGGTATTCTGACACCTAACAAAACACCTGGGACTTGGAGGAATAGAGGGGGCAAGGTGAAAGCCTGCAGCTCCTGGACCTGGTGACCTCTCCAGCCCTAGTTCTAGTCTCCAGGTCTGCCCCCTGCTTTCCATTCCTTCTGTTCTTCAGGCCTTTTGCCCACAGAACACCTGTGATGAGCAGACGCTCTGTAAAGGCTTCGCTTCCCAAGGCACACGGACTTCCATGGAGGGCAGAGGCTACGTGGCCATTTTTGTATCCCTGGAGCATCAAGTGGGCTCAGTGAGCCTACTGAGAAAAATGACTGTTGGAAGGTAAAAACAAATGCTGCTTAAAACCTTGGTATGAAGGCTGGAGGCCTGCCAGGCTTGACAGAAGCCTAGGCTCTGTGTGGGAAACCAGTTATCAATGGGCAATGACCTTCATGAGTGGGAGAAGTGAGTCTTCAGTTTCCAGTGACCACACAGAAGGGACATTGCGACTGAAAAACAAAAAGGCAGTGTTTTGGCAGGACAGGAAGATGCTGCCAGATAACGCCTTGATGAGACCTGGCTGTCAGGATAGGAACAAGGACCCCTCTCACCCCAAACAAACACACAGCTGGGCTAAGTTAGATTTTCTGTTTACAACCACAACCCAGAGAGCCTGAGTAAAGTTTCACAAGGGTGCGGAGGAGCACCTGGTTTCTAAAAGTTTTCTCCCTTTTCGCCAAGGCTTCATTGCAGTAGCTAGACTGTATACATTCTCAATTTTAAAAATGTAAGCAAAATAAAAATAACTCAACGCAGAGTTCTTTCAAGAATCCCCAGTGACTCAACTGTCTCAGTTTCGCTTATCAAGAACCACGTGGTTAAGTCTGTGAGGGGCAAACACAAGTTAAGCATCGGGGCCCAGGTGGAAGAGGCAGGCCAGGTCTTGAGCCACCTGCAGCACAGCCTGGCCCAGCTGCCCATGGGGTGAGGCCCGCATGCAGGCTGCAGCGCTCGCTAAGGCCGCATGCTGAAAGGCTCCAGGCGCTCGGCCTCGGGTAGCATGCTATTGAGCCTCTCCATGAGTGGCACGGTCTGGTCAATGCCCATCTGGATGCGGCGCAGGATGGCCGACATTTCGTTCACCTTCTGGATCTGCTCTGCGTACTTGGCATATCTTTTCTGACGCTCCTGCATGAAGCTAAAGAGGGTTTCCACGGACAGATCCATCTGCAGGAGGCAAAAAGAAACAAAACACATTACACTTTGCTTAACTCTGTCCTCTAGAGGGAGGGTCAGGTGTCCAGCCGGAAGTCTAGCGGAGGCTGACTAGTGTCAGAGGCAATGACTGGGGCAACTTTGCCCAGAACCATCTGGGGACTAGCAAGGCCCGCCCTGGGCTGTTTTGGGATGTCTGCTTTTCATACTTGTTGAGACTCTTGATTTCTATGAAAGAATCCTGGGGCCAAGAGATGGCTCAGTTGATAAAGGTGCTTGCTGCCAAGCCTGATGAGACCTAAGTTTGATTCCTGGGACTCACATGGTGGAAGGAGAGAACCTGTAAGTTGTCCTCTCAAATAGCATGCCCATGCACGCACTAAATTTAAAAAAAAAAAAAAAAAATCCTGGATATAGAATCAGATGGAGCAGGATTTGAACCTGGCTCTGGTAGGTGAGTGGCTAAAATTTATCCTTTCTGTCTTGAGCCTTCCTCTGCAAAATCAAAACGCTTGTCATATATCACATAACTACATTTGTTTTTGTTTGTTTGTTTGTTTTTTGGTCTTTTTGAGACATGATCTCCCTATAGCCCCAGCTATCCTGGAACTCACTATGTAGGCAAGGCTGGCCTTGAACTCACAGAGATCCGCCTGCCTCCGCCTCCCAAGTGCTGGAACTACAGGCGTGCGCCACCACACCCAGCTTGAAAATTTAAGACTTTTTAAAAAGCAAAAGTTTATAAACTAAAAACATTTTTAGTAAGTTAGAGGTAATTTATTGGGGAAACTAGAAAGTGTGCAGCCTGTCTATGGTGTGTGGTCTATGGTGTATGGTCTATGCATGGTCTATGGTGTGTGGTGGTATGTTCTATGGTATATGTTCTGTGGTATATGGTATATGGTGTGTTATCTTTGGTGTACGGTGTATGGTCTATGTCTGTGGTGTATGGTATATGGTTTATCACCTTTGGTGTATAGTGTATGGTGTATGGTCTATGAGTATGGTCTATGGTGCCCATGGTGGTGTTCCTGGTCATGCACTCACTACTCCCCACTCACCAACACCCACAGCGCAGGTCCTACAAGCTCCACTCATGCTAAGTGTCCTACACACGTGGGCTCTTATCTTTTATGCTGTATTTTCTACGGTTAGCTGTGTTGAGGCACATAGATCCTTGCTACTGTGTCACCGCCTGCAATCTCCAGTCCCAGAATATACTATCCAGGCTGTGGTGTAGAAGAGATGGGCACTGTCCCGTAGCCCAGGTGAGAGTGGGCTCTACCACCCAGCTATGTATACATGCACTCTGTGCCTAAGATGAGGAAGCACACAGTGCAGCTTTAGAATGGCCCTGTCATTAAGGGACACATGGCTGTAATTTCAGACTTGCAAGAGAAATGGAACAGCACACGCAGACATCTAACTCGGGGCTCAGCAGGGTCCAGAGAGTCTTCATCCCTTTCTATCCCTGAATGGCTGCAGGGAACTGATCGGCTGGGGAAGCTACAGGAGAAGGGGTAGCTCCCTGACAGCACCAGGAGTGCCAACTTGGCTCCAGCCCACATGGGGGACCACGGTTGTGTGGGATGCTGCGTACTGTGTGCCTAGTGAAGGTGAGGGAACCTCCTGTATTCCACGTGCCTGTACCCCCTCTGCAAGGACCTCACATCTACCTCTGCCCCTTTCCTTTCTAGACCAGGAGAGAGACGGGCATACTTTCAAGATCTCATTTCAACCCTAAACTTCTGAACACAACTGTAGTCACTCCTCTACCCCAGGAGTGCCCTTCCCAGCTCCAGCATCGAGCTCAGAACACCTTGCCACACAGCCTCTGAAAGAGCTTTGTTTTTTCCTTAAGATTTCATTTATTTTTATTTGTGTGTTTTGTCTGCATGCATGGAAATGCACCATATGTGTGCAAACCTACAGAGGCCAGAGAGGGTGTTGGATCCCCTGGAACTGGAGTTAAAGACGGTTGTTAGCCACCATGTGGGTGCTAGGAACTCAACCCAGGTCCTCTGCAAGCGCAGTCACTGCTCTTAACCACTGAGCCATCTCTCCAGCCTCTGGAAATGCTTATAAGAGGAACAGGACACCAATGCTAGGCCCAAGGAAAACTAACCCATTCTACTTCTACGTGGTGGGGTGAGGGAAGAGGTGGAGGTGCACAGCATTGGTGCTTCCTGAACTATGCTGGTCTGCAAATTCTCAGGGGACCAAGAGGAGCTAGTGGGAGGAGGGCAGGCACAGGGGCAAAACCCAAATCCAGCCAAATGAGAAAATCAAACGATGAGGAAATGGTGTGCCTTCAGAGGGTCCACCTGTTCGATCGCGCCATTCTGTGGCCAAGTGTACCAGGGACTCAGAGCTCCTGAGGGCTGGGCCACAGGCCTTCCAAGATGCCCTTAAGTCAGTCTCACTTGGGTGGGGCAGTGACAGTGGGAAGGTGCAGGCAGCACAGCTCGCTCAGCTGCTCAGAGTTTGGAGGCAATCTTTAGTCTGTTCTACGTGGCTGGGGTATTCTCAGCCCTCTATCCTCAAGTCAGCCAGCAGAGGCAGATACATGGGGGCTGAACACATGAGGCATTCACATGAACCAGCCTCTGAGGCTCAAGAGGACCATGGCTAAAGTTACTGGCAATCAGCTCATCCTCCCTGATGTGCAGCTCAGCAGTTTTAGCATCTTGTGAGGTTTCTGTTCTGATGCACACACTTCCCTGCAGTGCCCCATGTCCAGCTAACTTGATGTTTAATGTGTGCAGTTCTTATGGCAGAGTCACTTTATGTTCACCACATAGAACACACATACCCAGGCGTGCTGCTCCCACAAGCTCTGTCATGTCTCTGAAGACCAATTCCATTATCATCCATGATATAAAAATATAGAGAGGAAACCTGAGGCTCAGTGGCCTCCAAGGTCTCACAGTAAGAGAGCCCTGATAGGACTTCAGCTCTCCTGGGCCTAGGGTCTTCCTCTTCATGCATTTCCTAAGTGGAAGATATGAACCCCTCGAGGTGCACGACACTTCAGTTGGTCTGTGGCCTGGCATTAAAGAACATGAGTCATGTAATAGAGTAGTGGATTATCGCTTTCTAAAATTCTTCCCGTTCTTTGATTGTTGCAAAGAAACTTGCAATTTGGTGAGAATCTGGAAAGGTACTGCAAAGCTGGTGCTGTGGCTCCCTGCCTTTACCCTCCAGGCAGCGCTGTCTCTGACCCAGAGTCCACCACTGTTCTATCAACTCGAGGATACACTTATCCAGGGGCTTTTTGCTTTGCAGGGCCCTGCCACCAAGCTACAGCCCCAGCCCTACCACTACAGCTGTAACCACAAACCAGAGCCGAATGGGTCTCTCTATCTTCCCATTTGGACCACCAGGGATACAGCTTTATTTGCCTCTCCTAGTCCCGTTTTTTAGCATGTAGATTCTAAATAACAAGAGAAGACACATACTGATGGCATTAGAGACATTTTATTATCTAAGGACCCCTCACTCCATAGCCACTCAAAAGACATAGCTTAAGACAAGGCAGCTGGCCCCCAGCTGCAGCCAAAGGGCAGCAGTGCATCTATATGCTCACGACTCTCAGCAGTCCACTCACTTCCAAGCAAAGGTTAAGACCACAGAGTTGGAGACAGGCTATCTAGGTCTAAGGGCGCCTGCTATCCAGTCTCTGTAGAATTTGGAGAAATTACTTAGATTCCACTAGGGCAGGGATCCTGGACTGCTTTAAACCTTGAGACATCATCTATACCTAGCACATAATAGGTATTGAAGAATATTTGTTAAATAAATGAAAACCATTCTCCACTTGCTTCCTTCTCTGTAAAGTAATGGCAGGTGGTCACGTCACAGGATTTGATAAGGGGTGGATGAGATGGTCAGCACCTGCCAAGGTGAGTCACGCATACACCATCCCATAGATGCCCAGTCCCAGCATGTGCCATGCACCATGCTAGCTCCCAAGGACAGAGATACTCAGAACCAAAACTAGTTCCACCCACATGCGCACATTCACATGACTCTTCTTTTCCATTGTCTCTGTTAACATAATTTTACTATTCCAGGAAACACAGGCAATCCCAGGAAGATAAAAGTTGCAAATAACTAGATTTCAGGAACTTCCAAAAGAAACCCCAACTATTTAAACAAACTATTTGATTTTTCCAATAAACAGTGAACAATTGTTTATTCTCCACAACTCATGTTTTAAAGCCCTGGTCTCGCTGTGGCCACAGGCCTGTGTTCTAGTCTAGTATGATAGACGTATCTGTCACAGCAGCCTCTGGCGCCTTCTCAAATGCCAGCTGGTGGTGGTCTCCTCAGCCTCTGCTTGGTCTGTCTTCCCCTCTGCTGCAGCTGACGGGGTTCATCCACATGGACCATGGCCACATCCTTGGGCTAGCAGGGCGGTGAACTAGAAGCCCGAGCCCATTGGGACTTTCATGGGTAAGAGCAGTACCAGGCCAAGAGAAAGGAGTAAACTTTCATTTTGTTTGTCTCTACAATCTGTGGTTTCTGTAGCACTAGCCCAATAAACGAGGTAAAGCCGCTGCCCTCAAGAAATTCATAGCTCAGTTAAAGTCCTCCTTCAAACCTTGCCCTACGTATTCATTATCTGTTTGGAGAGACGGGGTATTTAAAAGGGCATTTGGGGGAAAGATTACTTGTGGGCAAAACTGTAGGTTTCCCTGAGATACCTGACATCAGCAGACTGTGCTTACATGGGCTCCAAGACCATCACATGCACACCATTCCACAAACAGACCTGACACACCATCACATGCACACCACTCCACAAACAGACCTGACACACCATCACATGCACACCACTCCACAAACAGACCTGACACACCATCACATGCACACCACTCCACAAACAGACCTGACACACCATCACATGCACACCACTCCACAAACAGACCTGACACACCATCACATGCACACCACTCCACAAACAGACCTGACACACCATCACATGCACACCACTCCACAAACAGACCTGACACACCATCACATGCACACCACTCCACAAACAGACCTGACACACCATCACATGCACACCACTCCACAAACAGACCTGACACACCATCACATGCACACCACTCCACAAACAGACCTGACACACCATCACATGCACACCACTCCACAAACAGACCTGACACACCATCACATGCACACCACTCCACAAACAGACCTGACACACCATCACATGCACACCACTCCACAAACAGACCTGACACACCATCACATGCACACCACTCCACAAACAGACCTGACACACCATCACATGCACACCACTCCACAAACAGACCTCAAACAGACCTGACACGGCAGCGAGCCCCAATCCGGAAGTACACAAGCAGACACAGCGTGACCCAGGGATGGTTACCGCAACGAGACCAGCTTTCTCAACACATGAAAATCAAAAGGTTAGAAATCCTGCGTCTGTCTCAGCACATGGAGAAAGCATTCAGCACCTTCGATGTGCACTCGTTATGAAATATTCTGGTAAATGAGAAACAGAAGAAAATGTCTTTAACCCAAAAAGGCATCTACAGCTAATGCAGTTACTGGTGAAAGACGTATGGTCAGTGAGACCGAACACAGAATGCCGCATGTCTGTAGTTCCATCTGGTATTAGGAGGCAGTCAGGAGGGGCCCTTAGCTAGGCAAAAATTCCTTTGGTTCAAAAGCACTAAACATAACAGAAAAAAAGATTAAATTGATCTCCATTAAAATTTTAAATGTTTCTTCAAAAGAGAAAATTTAAAAAGTTGGAGTTAGCAAGATGGCTCAGTGGGTAATGTACTTGCTGCTAAGTCTCATGATCTGGTTTGATCCCCAGAAACCAATTGGTAGACAGACCCCCTAAGAGTTGTTCTCTGACTGCACTGTGCTGTATGTATGCCCTCACACACAAATAAATGAATGTTAAAAAATTGTTTTTAAAAAGAAAATAAGGGGTTTGGTGTGGTGGCACACACCTTTAATCCCAGCACTTGGTAGGCAGAGGCAGGCAATCTCTGTGTGACCAAGACCAGCCTGA
>NW_008329365.1:2287436-2299356 GCF_000622305.1 Nannospalax galili
ATAAAATAAAATAAAAAGACAGCCCACAAAGAAAATACTTGCAATACATCGATCTGCATCCAGAATACATAAGTAACTTTTACAATTCTGTACTAACAGCAACAATAAAAGTCCAACAAGCCCTATCAAAATAACAAGGACATTATTCATAGAAATAGAAAAAGTATTCCTGAAACTTGTATAAAACTACAGTGGATCTTAAACACTTGGCAGAAAGAACAACGCTGGAGGCATCACAATATCTGACTTCAAAATATACTATAAAGCTATAGTAATCAAAACAATATGATACTGACATAAAAACAGACACAATGACCAATGGAAAAGAACAGAGAACCCAGAAATTAATTGAGAACATCCCTATAGGCCCCAAGTATTTGAACACTTGGTCCCCATTTGGTGGCACTTTTTGGGGAGGTCATGGAACCTTTAGGAGTTGTGGCCACACTGGAGGAAGCATGTCACTGGGAGATGGACTTTGGGAGTACATAGCCTTGCCCACTTCCAGTCTGTCTCTCTGCTTCCTGTGCCTGCTTGAAGATGCAAACTTTCTGCTCTGGCTGCCTCCTACCATGCCCCCCACCCCCATAATGAACTCTTGTCCCTCTAGAACTGTAGCCTAATAAACTCTTCCTTCTGTAAGTTGCCTTGATGTGTTTTATCACAGGACAGAAAAACAGCTAATACAATAGCCAACTATTTTTCAACAAAAGCACCAAAAACATATGTTAGAGGAAGGAGTCTATTTGATAAATGGTTCTGGGGCTGAGCAAGGTGGTGTGAGCCTATAATCTCTACAGTGGGGAGGCTGAGGTAGGAGGATCTCAAGTTCAGAGTCAGTCCAGGCTACATAGTACGAGCCTGTCTTACTATGAAAGAAACAGATGGTGCATGGAAAACTGAGTATTTAATGCAGAAGAAAGAACATAGACTTCTAGCTAAAGATATGAGAATCAATTCAAAATGTTGAGTTTCTGCACATCAAAGGAAGCAAAGTAAGAAGCCTAGAGAATGGGAGTGGGGGGCATTTCCAAAGTGCTCATCCACTAACAGATTGGCGTCTAGAACATACGATAACTCAAACAGTAAATAACCTCAGTAAGCTAGGTGATGGGCTAATGATCTGAACAGATATCCCATGAGAGAAGATAAACAAATGACTAAAAAGAATGTGAAAAACGTACTCAGTGTCACTAAGCACCAGAGACTCATCCCCACCACAATGGCTACTACTGAAAAACAAAAACTAAGGAATGCAGGCAAGGACACGGAAAAGTAGACTCTTGTAGACTGTGGGTGGGGATATAAGGCAGGACAGGCATTATGGGAAGCAATTTGTAAAAATATTTTAGTGTTTTTATTTTATGTGTATGAGTGTACTGCCTGCATGTGTGTAAGTGCACCTGTGATGTACAATGCCCTTGGAGATCAGAAGAGGGCATTGGATCCCCTGGAACTAGAGTTATGGATGGTTGTTAGCTGCCATGTGGGTGCTGGGAACTGAACCTGGGTCCTCTGCAAGAACAGCCAGTGCTCTTAACTGCTGAGCCATCTCCCTAGCCCCCGTATGGGAAACAATTTTTTTTTTTTTTTGGTGTTTTTGAGACAGGGTCTCCTTGTAGCCCCAGCTGGTCCGGAACTGACTATGTAGATTAGGCTGGTCTTGAACCCACAGATATCTTCCTGCCTCTTCCTCCTGAGTGCTGGGATTAAAGGCATGCACCATCACACCCAGCTTCGGAAACAATTTTTAAAACTCCACAAAACTAGAAACATGATCAGCAATCCCACTCTGGGTATACACAAATAGGAAGGGAAATCATTAAGTCAAAGAGATACCTAATAGCCCATGTTTATTGCAGCATTATTTATAATAGTAAAATATAGAATCACAGCTCACCAATGGATAACAGACAAAGAAAATGTAGCAACACATATAAACTGAATATTATTCTGCCATAAAAGTATGAAATTCTTTTATTTGTGGCAACATGGATTTGCCTGGAGGGCATCATTAAGGAAAATAAACTAAACAGAGGAAGGCAAACCTTTCATGACCTCACTCATATTGTAGAAAACTAAAAAAGCTGAGGTCAGTGGTGAAGAGCACTAGCTGCTCTTGCAAAGGACCTGGGTTCAGTTCCCAGCACCCACATGGCAGATAACAACCATCTATAACTCCAGTTCCAGGGGATCCAATGCCCTCTTCTGAGCTCCATGGGCACTGCAAGACACAGGTGCGCTTACATGCAGGCAGTACATTCATACACGTAAAATAGTAAAAATAATTCTAAAATTTTAAAAAGAGCTGAGGTCACAGAAAATTGAATAGTCATTAAAGAGACTGGGAAAGGAGAGGGGCTGGGTGGTGGTGACAGGAGAGGAGAGTGTTAACAGCTACCCAGCACAGCTAGAGGAAGGAGCAGCTCGTGATGGTCTGCAGCACAGCAGGACAACAAGGTCTACAGAGACTCACTGTGCATTTCATACCAGCTACCAGGGGATTCTGAATGCTCCCACCATGAAGAGATGGTAAGCCTGGCGGAGGATATGCTGACTACCCTAATCTAAAGAGTGCTTTTATGTATCCACACACTCAAATACCACACTATACCCTATACGTGTGCAGAATTATTATATATCAAAAAAATTAAAAATTCACTGCTGGTAGGAATGTGAACCATTACAGCCACTATGGAAGCCAATGTGAAGAGTCTTTAATTACAAAGAGAACTACCATTTGACCCAGTTCGCTCCTGAGAATAAATTCAAAGGGATCTAAGCTGGCATGCCGCAGAGTGCCAGCATTCCACAGAGATATGTGTACCTCCATGTTTAGGCCAGCACTATTCACAACAGCCAACGTAGTCAGCCAAGATGGCCATCAAGAGATGAATGGTAAATGTGCTATATATACACAATAGAGTTTATTCAACTGAAAGAACTAATAAAAGAGGAGTGAAATTGGGTCATTTGCAAGGAAATGGAAGGAACTGGAGAACATTAACTTAAGCAAAATAAGCCAGGCTCAGGGAGATGCTGTGTGTTTTCTCTCATATACAGAATCTAAATTAATGTATGTGTGTGGATATATATTATGATTTTCTTCATTCTGCTATTATAAAAACTTCATGAAACCGTTACCACATTGAAACATAGTCTTTGGGTTATTCCCAGGCTATAGTCACTCTGGAATAAACTAGTTCTTACTCCCTTGATATGAGAATGATTTTTTTTACACGAATATAAGATAAATCTCTGAAGGAGTGTGCCTTTGTTGAACATGAATTGACCTTATTTATTTAAAAAAAAAAAAAAAAAAAAAAACAGGGTGTGGTGGGGAACTCCTGTAATCCCACACTCATGCAGCAGAGGTAGGCAAACCTCTGTGAGTTCCAGGTCAGCCTGGGCTACATGTCTTTTAAAAAAACAAAAAAACAAAACAAAACAAAACAAAACAAAAAAACAAGGGGGTTAGTGAAGAGCCACTGGAAATGGGATACTGGCCAAGGGCAAACCCTCCAAGGATTATCAGGAGGTGGCTCCAGCCCTCCTGGGGAAAGTAAGTCAGGAGAGCACAGTTAAGGAAAAGGGCGGTCAGACGGTAACCACACAGCTGTGTCAACTGAACTCCTCAGAAATCCTGCTGGCTGCAGTGAGGAATGGGAAAGCTCTGTGTGTGTGTGTGTGTGTGTGTGTGTGTGTGTGTGTGTGTGTGTGTGACGTGTATGTATGTGTGATGTATGTGCATGTGTGTGAATGTGTATGCATTGTGTGTGAGTGCATATGTGTATGTTATGTGTGTGATGTATGTGTGTGTGTGCCATGGAGTATGTGTGGAGGTCAGAGGACAGTTGTGGGTGTTGGTCCTTGCCTTCCACCTTGTGTGAGAAAGTCTCTTGATCATTCTTCTCCAGGGCACACCAGGCTAGGTGGCCCTTGAGTCCTGGGATGCTCCTGTCTCTGCCTCCCAGGTCATCTAGGAGTGCTGGAACTACAGACAGTGTGTGTTTCGACAACTGGCTTTGACTAAATTCTGGGGATTGGAACTCAGGTCATCTCTGCACAGTTTTCAAACCACTCTGAGGACCCAGGGGCTCCCAGCTCATTATCTGAAGGACCCCCCCGCCCATTTCTGGCCTTTGCCTCTGGGTGCTTCCTGCTGCCAAATGTGCAGTGGCCACCTATGGTGCCAGTGCCCAGTGGGTTCACACATCCAGACTCAAAAGGGCTCTGCTTCATAGTAGAGCTTCTCCTTGCTGGCAGGCCAGGCAGAAGACACCCAGATGCCTCCAGAGCCTCGCTGAAACTCCCAACAATTCATCCGTGTACTGATTAGTTTTTGTCAACTTCACACAAACTAGATCACTTGGGAAGAGGGCACCTCCATTGAGGAATCTCCTCCATCAGACTGGCCCGTGGGCATGTTTGTAGGAGCCTATCACCACAGCCCACTGTGAGTGATACCATCCTGGAGCTGGAGGGCCTGGGCTGTAGAAGAAAGGTAGCTGAAGCTGAGCATGGTGGCACATGCCTTTAATCCCAGCACTTGGGAAGCAGAGGCAGGTGGATCTTCAGGTGGTCAGCCTGGTCTACACAGTGAGTGTCATAGTGCGTTTCTGGCCAGCTGGGGCTACAAAAATGAGGCTGAGACTCTGTCTCAAAAAAAAAAGACAAAACCAAACCAAAGTAGCTGAGCCAGCCAGTAAGCAGCATTTCTCAAGGTCTCTGCTTCAGCTCCTGCCTTGGCCTCCCACAATGATGGACTATGGTCTGTAAGCCAAACAAGCCCTTTCCTCCCCAAGCTGCTTTCTGGTCATGGTGTTTCTCACAGCAACAGGAAGCAAACTAGAACAACCTCCCCACCCCTGTGGTCATCCAGACCCTGCAGATGGTCCATCTAGACATGAGAAGGCCTTCCTGAACTCAAATCAAGGGATTCAGAGCTTGGGGAGAGGAAAGAGGGCTATCAGAGAATACAATCAAGGGAGGTAGAGAACCATTCCATTTTGATAACCAAACATACTCTGCTTATGAAGGCAGCAGCTCACAAAGAACTGGCTCCAAATCTTGGTTCCGCAAATGACCAATTACCTTGGGACTTCAGTTGCTTAGAGTCCCTGAGCCTCAGTTTCTTCAACCCTAAGCTAGAGATAGTAATTGTGCCTGCCTTAGAAGGTTGATACAGGGGTTAAAGGACATAACCATGCAAATGTCTAGAATAGGCTCCAGGAGAAAAAGCTTAGTAAATGACAAAATACATGAGAACTGAAGCACGAACACTATCTAGAAACCTCTTTACGAAAAGATCAGAAGACCAAGGTGAAATGCCATAATGGCAGGGAGAAGTGATTGGGTCTGAGGCATGCAGACACACACTAGTTCTTGTCCTCTCCTCTCAGACATGAGCTAGCTGCAGCTTTTCACAACTACTGTGTGTTCCCTGACTTTATCTTTGCCATAAACTTCTGATCTGAAATCATATTACTTACCTCTAAGTTTCCTGATAGAACCATCTCACACACAAAAGAATCCAAATACTCAGTTACCCACAAGTCCTTCCCTGTCCTTTAATCATTAATTTCTGCAGTACTGGGATGGGACCCAGGGCCCACACTGGCACATGCTTGGCTCCTGGCCCCCAATGTCTTTTTAATGGCTATGTTCAGCCATGACAATAAAAAACTCCTATAGCTACTCGGTGAGACCCAACATAATAAAAATAAAAAAACATATAATGTCACATAAGTGCATATTTGTGTTTTTAAAAATATTTTGAATAGAGGGATGCTTTTGGAAGCCCTTGTCAAGAAACTCCAATGGACTCTCATATGAACATTTGAAAATTGCCCTGTTCTGACATTTTTCTAGTTCCCTGTCTAGAACTTGTAATGCTAATTACTTTTGCTTTTACTTCTCCTTCACATCTCCCATTCATGATTCAAGGACTTTCTTAAAATTTCTTTTCCTCCTTGAGATAAGAGTTATGCAATTTGGGAGTCTTTTAGATAGACCCACTGAAGGGGTACTCCAGTTGCTTCACCCTACATCCCTGTTTAGCATGGAAGAAGCCAGAGCGGTCTGCGTCCCTATTCCCTATTGGCAATTTGGGTAACCTCTTCAGAGGGTTGTGTGATAAGAATAGGAGGTAGGAACTGGCTAGGTAGTTAGGGTAAAAAGAACCCAAAGAAATGTTGTCAGTTTCCGGACTAAAAGTCAAAAGTACTTGGGAGCTTATATCTAATCCTTAAAAGATTTTAGGGTTACCTCTTCAGAGGGGGGATTGTTGGAGGGGAAGGAGTGGGCATGGATTTGATCAAATCACCTTATATACATGTATGAAATTCTCAATAAAGTTTTTGTAAAAGTTAAAAAAATCTATTTTGATGGTACTGGGGATTGAGCCAGGGCCTCATGCATGTTAGGCAAGCTCTTCACCACTGAGCCACATTCCCAGCCCTTTAAAAATATTTTGAAAGTAAACATAAGAACTTTAATAAATATCTTCTCCAACATGAGTGAAATGCTTCAAACATTTTTGTTACACAAAATTTCAGGATAAAATTAAACTCTGGTGAGGGCTCAAGCAGGTGGGCCATCCGAGGGAAGACGACACAAACACTTCGTGTAATTTTCAGATAAAGGTCACCCTTCAAAGTCATGATTCATAAAAAGGTTTATAAGTTTACAAGAAAAGATGAATGGCATTAAGAGTAAGTACTTCATAAAGATCTTATATTTCTACACTCTAAAGACTAAGTTATGGGGGTGGAGAAATGGCTCAGTGGTTAAGAGCTCTGGCTGCTCTTACTGAAGACCCAGGTTTAGTTCCCAGAACCTACATAGAGGCTAACAATCATCCATAACTCCAATTCCAGGGGATCCCATACTTTCTTCTGACCTCTGCAGGCATTGCATGACACAGGTGCACTTACATACATGCAGGCAAAACACTCATACACATAAAATATATAAATAAAAATGTAAATCTTAAAAAAATAAATTATAAGATGGCCAAAAGCAAACAGTAAGTTAATTGTGGGTTAAAGGAATATATAAGCAGGAAAATGGTTTTCCACAACGAATGAAGTTCAATTGTATCTGACCAACGGACTTGATCCAGGCTGGGTATGGTGGTGCTCTCCTTAGCGCTTGGAAGGCCGAGGAAGGAGGATTACCTGTTTAAGACCAGCCTGGGCTACATAGTGACATCCCCAAACAAAAGCAAATAAATAAAGAAGACTTCCTTTTTCTGCCTCTACAATATTTAAGTGAAAAGGAATTATTGAGCTAGATACAATGGTGTTCATCTGTAGTCCCAGCCCTAAAGAGAAGGCAGGTGGACTGGCAGCCCAGGAGATGGAGGCCAGCCTGGGCAGCAAAGCAAGGCATTAACCTATGGGCTTAATCGGGACAGTATTTCAAGTCACCCATCTTTCCCATCCTTTAAGAGCAATGTTCAGACTTTAAATGTACTATCTCTGTTAGGTCAATTTTGTGCTATCTCTGCAAGGTCAGTTTTGGTTTGGTCTCAATAGATGGCTCACTCTCTGCATAAATTCCTGTTTTCTCAAGGAGAAGATCACATTAGGAATATGGATTTTGGAAGGAGCAGATTGTGGTGGGCCAAAGCTGGCTAGCTAAGGGCTGCCTGTCCTCTCTCCAGTTCCACATCCATCCCAGCTTTGTTCCCTCTTTGGATGGACAGACTTTGAGGACACCCAGGGATACATGGTTCTGTCTTCTTCCTGAAGTGCTTCTAATGGGCTAACTGGAAAAACAGTAGTCTATCTTGTTTCATGACCATCCATGTAATGAGCTCTAAGATCAACAACAGTCTTTTGGGACTTGACTATGACCACATGTCCATTTGGAGATGGGCACTGTCAACATAAAATAGTTCTCACCTCAGAGAATTCATTCTGGAGTCAAATGAGTGACCATGGCCTGGGAACACAGACTCAGGTTACCCCAAACACCATGTTCCAATGTGGCAAGTTTCATGAAGTTTTTTACAGTTGAAGACAAAAGTCAAGGTGCTTTGTAAGCACATTTGTGGAAATAGCAGGCAGACATATGACAGCACAGTGTGGAAACCTCTGCCAACTGGCCTCATGCTTGCTAACTGACAACATTCTAGTTTTGAGGTTAGTAAAAGCTGGTGACCTGTTAATACATTCCAAAAGACTTCACCTGTTAGTCATAAGGACGTTAGGTGGGCAAGGAATGGCTATTTTTTTAAGCATATGAGTATATTGCCTGCATGTAGGTAGATGCACCCATGTCATGCAACTCCTGTGGAGGTCAGAAGAGGGTGTTAGGTCCCTTGGAACTGGAGTTACAGATGGTTGTTAGCTGCCATGTGAGTGCTGGGAATAGAACTCGAGTCCTCTGCAAGAGCAGCCAGTGTTCTTAACCACTTGAGCCATCTCTCCACTCCCAGGAGTGGCTAGTAAAGGGCCATAGACAGCTCAAGGTAATTTGGCTCTAGATTTGTAACAGTCAACTCTCTATCACCCAGAAGTTCTAATCAGTCAGTCAGTCAGTCTTGTAGACTCTTTGGCACAGGTGTCGCTTTTTGTCTAAGAAGTTCAGTTCATAGCACATCACTGATTTTTGACAGTATGGGTTCACCTCTCCCCAGTCCCTGACTTGAGTAATAATTCATTACTACGAAGTAACAGAAATTGAAAGTCTTAAATTTAAATCCTACTATTTGTGTGACCTTACACAAATCACAAACTGGAGTCTTAGCTTCCACTTTTTCAAAGTGGGGATAGTGACTCCTGTCGCTTATCTCATAGTAGTGCTACTAAGACTGTAAATGCGCTGATATATGCAAGTGTGATTTAAAAGAAAACAGAAGAGGGGCTAGAGAGATGACTCAGCAGTTAAGAACACTGGCTACTTTTGCAGAGGACCGGGGTTCAATTCCCAGCACTCACATGGCCCCTGACAACTATCTGTAACTCCAGTTCCAGGGAATCTGGTGCTCTCTTCTGACCTCTGATGGTATTGCACAACAGCATGCAGGCAACATACTCATTCACATACATTTTTTTTTTTTTTTTTTTTTTTTTTTTTTTTTTGACAGGGTCTCTCTGTAGCCCCAGCTGTCCTGGAGTCACTATGTAGACCAGGCTGGCCTTGAACTCACAGATATTTGCCTGCCTCTGCCTCCTGAGTGCTGGGATTAAAGGTGTGCATCACCACACCTGGCTCACATAAAACTTTAAAAAAACCCATAAACTGTAAGGTCATATTACTATAACAAATCCCACCAAACAGCAAATATGCTTGGAGATTTTTTTTATGGTACTCAAATTTAAATTCCCAAATTATATGACAGCATTCGAAGAACACTGCTTTAACATCAACCTTTCTTACATGCATCTGAAACTCAAGAGTTGCTGGCTGCTTCTCTCATTAGAAAGCAGTTAGCATAGCTACAGGAGTTAGTGCTGCCAGGAGGGCAGAATCTAGAGATGTAATTACAGCTCCAGTCATCCCCCTCCCCCAGCTAATTACAGCCCCAGGCATATCCCCACCCCCACCCTAGCCCATAAGCACTTGAGAACAGGTCAACATCATCTCTCATTTGGGAAAGGAACAACAGAGGCCACTTCACACCCATGGGGAGAGCTAAAGTCAAAAGACAGACTACAGTAAGTGCTAGTGATGGTGTGGAGAGGCTGAAGCCTTCCTGCTCCATGAGTAGGCATGCAAAATGGTACTGCCACTTCAAAGAGACATTTGTCAGTTTCTCAAAAAGTTGAGCACTGGGTTACCATCAGCTAGCAGTTTTGCTTCTAGGCAAATGCATGAGGGAGAGAACAATAGATAGATGATAGATGATAGACAGACAGACAGATAGATAGATAGATAGATAGATAGATAGATAGATAGATAGATAGATAGATAGATAGATAGATAGATATAGATGTAAGACCCCAAATAGGCAAATCTGTGGAGACAAAAGGTGGCTCGAAGTTTCCAGGGTTAGGGGAGTAAGAGTGTAGGGAGTGACCATGTGTCTGAGGTTTCTATCTGGGGCAAGGCAAGTGTTCTGGAATTGATTGTGTTAGTTATTAACCTTTGACGCATACTAAAGCCCACTGAACTATACCCTGTAAAAGGATGGGTTACGAGAAACATCTCAATCTTAAGAACAAATAAACCAACTCAAGTACATTAACTTCCTTCCACACCTGGAACAGCACTAAGTAATGCCTGGAGACTGTTCCTTAAACCTGACTTGGACACAGAGCCTGTCCTGACCCTGGACCCAGATGGCCACTTCCAAATGATCAAAGTTCACAATGATGAAACCTATTTGGCAATCCTGAACTAGACACTGTCCAGTGGCCCTCAAACAAACTGCTGGAGCCAAGTAAAATATTACAAACCCAAGGAAGATAGGAGCTGAGTCCACAAGAGCAACAGTCCAGGATTGCACGGTCCAATCCTGAGAGCTTTACAGCAACGATCCCGAGCCTCGATGAAGTGCAGGAGGATGAACACCACACTCTCAGCATCTCCTGGAACCTTCCTTACTGTTCAGAAATTGCTTCATACTGGCCATATTCTTCTCTCATTTTTTAAAATAAAAACTGGTTGTGTTTACAGTGTGTAACATGTTTTGATACACATAGCGAGATGGTTACTGCAGTCAAGCTACATCTTTCATGCCTCTGATGAGGCACCTTCAAGGTCTCCACTCTCTGCTCTGGGTGCTGAGGTTTCCTTATGCCAGCTTCCGTGCATCAGTTGGCTCCATCAAGAGAAAGGCCTCCCTGCCAATCAAAGTCGGTCCATTCTAGCCCACGCCCAGTCTTATCCCCATCATACATTCTACTTCATGATGCCTAGTGGGGATTCAGACAAAGTAAGAGGTGGGGGTAGGCCAGGCTCAACACAGACCTTTTGGAGTCACCTGTTTTTTGGCCTTCTGACAGGGCTCTGGAATACCTCCTCCATTCCCACAGAGGACTCAGCGTTCTCCACAGGAGTCTTTTCTGGATGACTCTCTCTTGCACAACTGACAATGGGCAGATGTTTTCATTAATTACAGTGCAGGCTGAATGGCACCAGTTGCCACACACTGGACATTCTGAAGTGACCTTGTTTCGTCTGTGTGAGAGTTCTGAAGACAACAGTTTGGTTGCAATGGCAGCTTTTCAGAATACACTCTCACCCTTTATTCTCACTCGCATACTTTTGCTCTGGAAATTAGACAAGAGAACACCCCACCCCCCCACCCTGGCAAATCTCAGTGGACTTGAGCCATGGGAAACAAGAGCAGTACCTGTACTGGTGAGACTGTTTCTTCTGGTAATCCATAGACATGTTAGGCTGATCTGGAAGGTGGAACCCACTATACAATATTCACTGGTTCTCTAATGTAATAATCTACAAGTCACAGCTACCATCCATGAGTATCTACTAACCGGCAGACATTGTTGTGTGCTATACATATGTTACCTTTATTCCCCAGGACTACCTCTAGGGAACTATAACTCTCCTACCAGAGATGAGAAGGTGAGTATTCTGAGATGACAGGGTCACACAGCTACATCCAGCAGAGTAGGGATTCAAACAGATGATTTTTTAAACTTTTGTCAACCTTTTCTACAGAGCTCATTAATTCAAATGTCAGTTTATTTCAATTAAATCACTATCACATTGAGCAAGATAATAAGGGGCTGGAAAGATAGCTCAGTAGTTAAGAGCAGCCTTGCAGAGGACCTGGGTTCAATTCCCAGCACCCACATGGCAGTTAACAACTGTCTGAAACTCCAGTTCCAGGGGATCCGACACCCTCTTCTAACCTCTGTGAGCATTGCATGACATGGATGCACTTACATCCATGAAGGCAATACACTCATACACATAAAATAATAAAAAATAAAAATTTAAAAAA